>NW_015388091.1:149611-173491 GCF_001527695.2 Protobothrops mucrosquamatus | reverse complement strand
CATGCACTGATAGCCCTATAATTTTTAGATTGCCGGGGACAGGAATGTTCTGTATCAATTAGCTCACTGTCCCCGCTGTTTAGTTTAAATATTCCTCCAGAAAATCTGTGAATTTATAGCCAAGTAACTCAGTCCCTTTCTTTGATGGATGCAAACCATCTCTTTTGTACATTTCTTTATTGGACCATCTGCTGACATCAACCTGACATTCAAATGCAACAGCTTGAACCTGGAACCACAATGGATCTGGTAGCCAGGCACTGAGCAAAAGGCCATGTAGTGGGACAACTTTTGAGATGCAGATCAGATGTCACCAACTATGACCCACCTTCTACCTGTTACAGTCAGGATGCTTCTACCTATCCTGTCAGCTTGCCTCTCTCACTCAAATCCCCAGTTAACTCTTACTGGCCAGGGTATACTTATCAATGTCCTCCTCCTCCAGATATGAAAAATAATCCCAAGAGAAAAACTGACCCAGGGACAGTTGGGACTTCCAACCACATCTACCAAGCCCTTGGCAATCTTTGAGCAGGGAGGCAGGATTCACACACATTCTCAAAAAAGGGTAGGTCAAAGTGGCAGCTCTCCACCAAATATCTCTACAAAAATAGAAGAGGGAATACAAAGTCTCCCTAAACAAGTTCCAGGGAGGATGTGGCAAGAAATCATGTCACACCATGGACCATGCTGTGTGAATTGCCACCATCACAGCTGTAGACCTCACAGCCCTCTGTATGTTTAGTAAAATAAAAAACTTCAAAATATAAAGTTTCTCAGTGCTTATACAAATATGGAAGGACAACAGATAGAGCAACAAGAAAAAATAAATAAAAATTTCAATCTACTTTATAACGTTCTCCCTATTGAGCAACTGGTATAGTCCACAGGCTGTCATTCTCAAGTTCTTAATCAAATCTGATCCAAAAACTGATATTTCTAGAAAAGATGAGAAATAAAATTTCACCACAGCCACAAGTAATTTTCAAATCAGCTCCAATTAGGATTCATATATAGAGATCTCATAGAAAAGAAAATCCCAAGTGGATCCTACTCTGAACATTAGACAGGGTTCAAGGCTATTGATTACTTAATTGGCTTTAAAAGACAGGCAGCACTAGAGTTAAAGGCCACCAACCTAAAATGTCATTGCTTCATTGCTCTGGCTGACATTTTTTCCAGTGGTCTCTGAACAGAAGATACCACATTGAAGGACACCAAAAGTCATTATTTAGAGGTTGAACTATCTTCCTCCACTATCACTTTCTGGACATGTCATGACAGGAAGGACCAAAACCCCTACAGAACAGTGTCCTGAGGGATATATCTGTGGTTTTCTCACTATCATGTTTTTCTCCAGCTACTCCTCTGTAAATGGAACCCCTAAGATATTTAGGATCCCCAGAGAATAAGTTGCTTCTCATTGTAATTTTCACAATTCTGTTCTTTGGGACCTCTTCTGCTACTTCTCCAGTGACTGCCTCTGAGGTAAACATCAGCCTGAAGAAACAAGGAAAGGATCTTGCATCAGAAAAAGATAAATGCCTCAGACCGTGCTCTATGGGGCACAAGATAAGGGATAGGTAGAGATTTTGCTCTTGCATGTACCTTTCTCTCCTTTCCAGATGAAGCTCAGTTTGTCTCTATCTGACTCAGGAAAGCCACTAGATATTCCAATTTGTGAGAGTGCTTTGAATTCAACTAACATTTCTTGTTGTTCTTGTTTAGAAACAGGAAGGAGATTGATTCAAGCCTATGAATTATGGACTTCCTGCTTCTGGTTCTAATGATGCTTGTGTCCCTACCAGTCTCTGGGAAGCCTAGAATGAAGTGCCTGTTGAGCTTTGAGCACCAGGATGGAAAAAAACAATGGAGCTATTACAGGCCAGGAGATCATCTCATTAGTATGATCACCACTGGAACAAAAATACTGCATACACCAACATTATCTTTCAACATGGCTCCTTCTAGTCAGCCTAGCTAGTAAGTCATTCTGAGTGATGGAGTTGCATTCTTTTCATTCACCGTTTTAACACTTTCTATCTTTTCTTATTTCACTTATGCCAATATTGCATGACCTGTCTAAACATTTTGATTTCTATTGCTTCTCTCTTTTGTCTTATTTTCTAGAAAAAAAGAACTCAAACACAAGATGGAGGGGAAAAAAACAGTCCAGAATATATATCTTTCACAATTAAATTCAATTTGGTTTAAATGGGTTGCAGTTGCATCTGCCCAGCCCATTTCATTTTTTAAAAATAATTACTCACTCATGTTCAATGTCTGATCCTTATAGGAATAAAGATTGATGTCACTTATGAAATATCCTCTTCCCATTATGATGGTTCTACTTTAATGATTGAGTTATTTTGAATCCTGGTTACTAGGTAGATGAAAATTAGTACTGCTATAAATAGTGGTTTCTTTGTGATTCTTAAACTAAGTAGAAAACTATCTCCATTCCATGTCCCCAAAACCCATTCAAATGAAATGGTGTTGGGTAACTACCATTTGCCTCTGGTGTCAATGCTACTAACATCGGATGTTCTTGCTTTGACAACAGATGGAAATGTAGCCATCTTTTCTCTATCGCTTTTAAAGTTCATTGATGCTGGGAGGGGGGATGTGGATGAGAGTCCAGCTAATCATAACAATAATAACTCAGCCGTGGGAACCCAAGGTTATTAGATCCACAGTTGATAGAAATTTGGCGGGCAGGAGAGATGGGGAGAAAGCCCACGCTTCAAGTTAATTGGGAAATGTGATTTATGACTGTTAATTGGAGGAAAGAATTGTGCTTTGCTACTTTGTGCCAGGGGAGGGGAATTCAGTTTTTGGCTTTAACTATGTAGTGCCAATACTTTGTTTCTCGAATAAAAAAAATATTTAAGGAAAACAATGCCTTGAAGTTCTTTTGAAGAGAATTCATCTGTCGGAACCATGACATCTGGTTTTGGTTCAGTATTGGCTTAAGATTCAGAAGGCTTGTGGATACAAAGAGGATTAAATTGAAAAACTATTTTGTTATTGCTGTTGATGATGCTGATATTAACATGAACATTTTTACCTTAGTTTACCTTTTGATAAGTTAAGAATACTACGCTACATTTTTAATATTCAAATGGTCAGCAAAACTCTCTGGGTTCTGCGAAATCTCACACTTGGCTACAACATCCATGACAACTATTTGAACACACTTGGGACTTCAGATGCCTTGCTGGACATGCTCTCTACTGGAGAAGCCAATGTTCCCAACTACAGCTGTGGAAGGAAAGGCAACATTTTGATTCTTATTGATGCAGCTCCTGAAGATATCTCTACTGAGATGTCAACATTAGGAGGCACCTACAAAGTCCCTCAGGTTTGTATGTATGTTTTTCTGTAGGTAAATTGAGTGTTGGTAGGTTGGTTGGTTGGTAGTTGGTATGTGATACATCCAACCATATCGTCTCTTCAGAACTGAAGAACTGCTTATCATGATATTGTAGGTGTGATGGTTAGGGATTGGGATCCACAGTGTGGAGGAGGGAAGAATTACATTCCATTATATCATCATCATCATCATCATCATGGTCTTCTGCTTCTGTATAAAAGGAAGGTGAAACAGAGATGGGAAGCTCATCTTTTGTACATAATCTTAACAAAAATAACTATTTTTAATGATCAATTAATCACAGATTTGTGAAAAAAATTCTGCTTCTTTTTCAGTCTTACCTATATCTGAAAAAACCTTTTGACTTATCAACTTAGAGGGACCACTATAATTAATTAATCACTTTATTTAAAAATTACAAGGATATTAGCTAACATGTCAACTATGTTTTATCTTAAAACGTTCATAATGAAATTCATCATAAAGGGCTTAAAAAGCAATACAGCCACTGGGGAGGACTTTCTGCCAGCTGAATTATTCAGAAAATATCCACAGTGCTGGTGTCCTCTATTGGCAAATTCATTTATACATATCAGTAATTATTACCATATCCAGTTGGGTTGAAGATGGCTGTAGTAGTTTCTATATATTAAAAATGGAATAGAACGGACCCTAGCAATTACAGGTCCATTAGTCTAGTAGGTATTGTGGCTAAAATATATGCTTGGATACTCTTAAGTAGAATTGAGCGAGGGTAGATGAACAAATAATTTCTTGCTGAAGAACAAGCAAGCTGTTGACAGAGTTTTGCCTGACCAAGATCACTTACTGTGTCATCCTCAAAGGAACTAAATCCACAATGGAGGGAAGCATGTAGAACTTCAAGTGTAGTACCTCAAGATTCTGTATTAGGCTCAGTGCCCAACAATTGGTGTTACATTAAATCTATGGAAACTGACAAACTCCCCAAATTCTGTCTTTTGGAAAAGACAAAATTTCAATTAATTAATTAATTAATTAATTAATTAATTAATTAATTAATCCAATTCTTGAATTGTACAAGTGACAAATTATATTAGAAGCTGTGGTCTTCCTATCTCTTGTGCAACTGGAAAACATGCTAAAAAGATTGTTGGACAAAGACATCAGATATTGAAGCAGGAAAAGATAAGGATGGCACATTGAAATGGATGGGCCACTACAAGTTGGCATACACTTCAACACAGAAATGTCTAAACACATATTATTATTATTATTATTATTATTATTATTATTATTATTATTATTATTATTATTATTATTATTAATAATAATAATAATAATAATAATAATAAAGTTGGAAGGGACCTTGAAGGTAATCTAGTCCAACCCCCTGCTCAGGCAGGAAACCCTATACCATTTCAGACAAATGGCTGTCCAGTCTCTTCTTAAAAACTTCCAGTGTTGGCGCATTCACCGCTTCTGCAGGCAGGTTGTTTCACTGGTTAATTGTTCTAACTGTCAGGAAGTTTCTCCTTAGTTCTAGATTGCTTCTCTCCTTGATTAGTTTCCACCCGTTGCTTCTTGTCCTGCCTCCAAGCACTTTGGAAAATAGCTTGACTCCCTCTTCTTTATGGCAGCCCCTGAGATATTGGAACACTGCTATCATGTCCCCCCTCGTCCTTCTCTTCATTAAACTAGACATACCCAATTCCAGCAGTATTTACTCAAACAGGATTTGAGCAGCTTGAATGGAAGATTTAACCAAGACCCCCATAATGAACACAGACTTGTATTTACTGAGCTCCAGAGAGAGACAAAACACATCTATTATTTGAATGTTAATTATATAAGAAAGATTAAATGAACAACATATTGGGATCCCTATATTAAACAATGTATTTCCTGAGTGGTCAAAATTCAAAAAGTATATACAATGTGGTTTTTTTAAATTTAAACAAAACATTTCAGTTGAGATCTGCGTATGCAGGATGATTGCCATAAATTGTAGGGATGATACAGAAATATGATTTCCTTTCTTTATTCTTATTCTTTTTAACTTATTTTCTTTCATGCTATTAGAATACAATATAATAACAGATTTGGAAGGGACTTTGGAGGTCTTCTAGTCCAACCCCCTGCTCAGGCAGGAAACCCTATACCTTTTCAGATAAATGGTTAACCAATCTCTTCTTAGAAACTTCCAGTGGAGCATTCTCAACTTCTGGAGGCAGGTTGTTCCACTGGTTAATTGTTCTAACTGGCAGGAAATTTCTTCTTAGTTCTAGGTTGCTTCTCTCCTTGATTAGTTTCCATCCATTGCTTCTTGTCCTGCCCTCAGGACAGTTTTATATGTTTTTATTAATGTTACCTTTTTATTCTGTATCTTCGTATTGCTTAATGGCTAATCAGCAATAAACTATTAAAATATATTTATGAGAATTAAATTGGATTTCCTTAAAGCTAATATTTTAGAATTAAACTGACTCCAAATATAAATATTTGCTGTTGCTTTTTCAGACCAGTTTTGAATTATTTTCAGAGTTTCTGCATGATAAAAGTCAATTGCCCTTTTACCACCGGCTTTACCCAAAAAAGGGGTTCCTCTACTCAGGAATTGTCCAAGTGCTCCTCCATTTCAGATGGAATTTGATTGGTCTCTTTGCTTCAGACACAGAAAATGGGGAAAATTTCATGAGGACTTTTACTCCTTTGCTTGTCAAGAATGGAATTTGTGTTGTTATATCCCAACGATTCTCAAGGACTGGACAGCCACCACCCCTCAGGGATACCATCTTTAGGTGGAGACAAGTGAATGTCTTTGTTCATTACATAGAATATGGTGTTGTTTTGGAGAGACTCCTTCCATTCGATTCTATATTTGAGCGTTTGCCAGGACCCATTGAAGGGAAAGTCTGGATCACAACACTCATTGGACTATTTCCATTGGGAAAGCACAGACTTCTCAAATACGTGCACGGTATCTGGACTCTTGATTTTGTGAGAAAAAAGAAGCCAGCGAAGGATGCCTTTGTACCCAATTTCTTTCTGGATCCACCATTTGGAGCCCAGTCATTCCTCTGTTCTTTTTCAAAGCACGCCTATTCTGTCAAAGGCCGGAGAAGATGCACTGAGAAATCACCACTGGAGATCCAAAAGAAAAAGAACATGATCCAAATCATGAATTTCCACCATTTTTATAGTGCCATTAAGACTCTGGCCCATGCTTTGGATGGTGCATATTCCTCTAGATCCAGAAATAGAAGGAAGTATGGCATAATGAGGTTGGAGGCTCCAAGGCTGCAGCCCTGGCAGGTATGGGGTCCTGACAAGGATCCATCAAACTTAGTTTCTTTTGAGAATAAATCCAAAGGAACCTCTTCATTGTTGACTTTTCTCAAGGTTAAGAGCAGCTCCTTTGATCTCATCATTTGCTTCATTATTGTTTCCTGAAGCTGATCCAGTTTTTGTGTAGTATCTTCTCCAAATATGGTGCCTACAAATTGCACTTGTACTTGAATTGGTGTCTTGCCATCCACAAAGTTCACTCCTTGAGACTATGGATACATTTGCCTTCTTTCCATGAGCATCGCCTTGCTGACTCACATTCAATTTACAATCAACTACTATTTTAAGATCATTTTCACAAATACTCTTATCAAGTCTGGTGTCCGTTTTCCTTTTTCTTGTGCATCATTAATGACAGCACCACCAAATTAATTACTTGACTGTCATCAAATCATTCAAATACTACCTCTGCTACTGAGTTATTATAATCATTGACCAGTATAGATATATAATACTATGAGGAAAAAACAAACACTTAAAAGATCTACATTGTATCTGGCATCCATTTGTTCTTACACAAGATTATATAGCTTATCAAGTCCTAGTTGCTAAAAATGAGATTTTTCTACTGCATTTTATTAATGCATGTTTTCTATAGGAAATCATGTTTTTCTGAAAGTTTGGTACTATTGAAGATGATACAATTTTAAATAGTTTTATCCACTTAATTATTGTACCATCCAGCCCTCATTTAATTAGGTTCCCAATCATCAAATCAGAAATGTGTTTGTTACTGCTTTGCCAGAATCAATTTATATTATCAGTATTCCCTCAATCTATTAAAATGTTTAATCAGAGAAGAGAAGGGGAGTCAAAACTGAATAATGGGCAGAGAAAAAACTCAGAAAAATCCTCCCTAACTAAGGCTGTAAAAAGAGTTGGTGAGACGTTTGTACTTTCAGACGTGCAATGTCGTCTCGCCCAGCAAGATGAGCAACCTATAAATTTGACAGATACATATAAATTTGATAAATAAATAAATGAGGGGTCCTTGGTGCTCTCTGAGCTTGCTTGATTTCTTGCAGACATTTCATTACCCTAACTAGGTAACATCATCAGTGCTAGTAAGGAGTGCTGTTTGCTGTCCATTTATAAACTAGCATTGGTGATGTTAACCTAGTTTGGGTAATGAAACATCTGCAAGAAAACAAGCAAGCTCAGAGAGCACCAAGGACCACTCATTTCAACCCTGAGCTACAAATATTATCCTAAATAAATAAATAAATAAATAAATAAATAAATAAATAAATAAATAAATAAATAAATAAATAAATAAATATTATCTTAATGTAGCCGTAACATAAAAAAGAATTAGTTCATCTAATCATGTTTCCCATTTTGAAAACCAAACAATTAAAAAACAAAAATTAGAATATTTCGGACATGTGATGCGACACCCAGAAAAATGCAGCATACTCCATTTAATCCTCCAGGGAAAGTTTAAAGGCAAACGAGGTCCAGGCAGAAGAAGAACATTGTGGCTTCAAAATCTAAGGGACTGGTTTGGACAAAACTCAGCAGCACTTTTTCGTGCGGCTGCTAATAAAAACAGGATCGCCAACACGATCGCCAACATCCGATAACGGATATGGCACAACAAGAAGAAGACTGTTTTTGGAATCTACCTGTTGCTTTCAAGAAGCTTATGAATATTCTCTTTGTCCAATGTATTTGTGACCTGTTGTATAATGTTCCCCTTAACTGACAAATATTTTGAATTATGCTTTTTTCAATACATGACATTGTCAATATGTTTGGCACATTTTGCTGAACCTTTTTTTTTTTTTTTCACTTTTGAAGGTAGGGATAAAATTTGTGCTCCCAGCTAAGAACATTTGCAAGTTAGACCACTGTAGAAGAAAAATTCAAATAAGAACAGAGCACAAGGAATAAGTTACCAAGATCAATGCTTTTAAAATTCCTACATGTTCCTATTATAGCTCCATCCCTTTCTGGAGAAGAATGAGTTTTTAAATCATTCCACATTCAAACTGTACTGGGACCAAAATGGAGATTTAGCAGGTGATATAAAAATCATTAACTGGGTGGTTTCTCCGAAGATGGCTCTCATCAAAAACAACTTAGGGTATTTTGAAAAACAGAGATTTATCATCAGCCAAGGTCATCTGTCACAGCTACAGTTGCTCAACAAGGTGGGAGAACTATTGATGTCTTCTCTCTAATTTCAAATAGGCTCTGACCCATTTCATTGGGCTGCATGAACATGATAGGAGAGCACCTCAAGTACTAGGGATTGTGATTTGCTTGCTCCTTGTCTTCAAATAGCAAAGAAGGTGGTAATTCTGTTGACCAGTGCCTGAATTCAGGTTTGGATTGAATTGAATGAAATTGAATCAAGACTGGATGGAGGTCCTGTTGGTCCCAGTGGGAAAAAATCTTTGGAATCAGAATTTACCTTGCACTAGTTGGGGCCAGTGTCCCATGACCTAGCATGGCAAGACGTTTTAAGCAATCCAGACTTGGTCAAAGTTATTCATTCCAATCTTTCACCCCACTGTGATAGTGCAATAGGCCTTCTGCTCTTATGAAGGAAGTCCAAGGCTTTCTCTTCACGTGGAATCATACTGATTCACATAATGATGTGCCCTGACCCTGAAAACTGAAGCCTTGAAACATGACTTTGACTCAAGAGAAAAGCCCTTGCAGATATGTGAAGGAAAGAGGAACAATTTGAAACAAAACACTGCTTAGATTTGCACTTTGGCTTGTAAGACAGCACAATATCTGAAAATACCTTGAATGCAATTTTTCATCTTGATTGTTAACTGCCTCAAGTCTGCTGAAAAAAAAAGAGATTCCAAATTTAAGTAATAACAAATATTGGTTTGTTCCTCCACACCAGTTGTTGTTACCTAATTGTCACTCTTCAACAGAAAGTAGTTTTCTTGGATACCTAGTTGAGCCTTATAAATGTCTCTTTCTGACATAGGACTCATACCTATATCCCATGTGCTGGAGAAATAGATGCCAGATTTGGGCAAATACTATTCTCGCCACTGTCAATACATGCAATATTAAATATTCATTATCTTTCCCATAATTGATTCCTAATATTCCTAACAAGAACAATTCTGGCTTAAATTCTATTTGTATTTTAGTTATTTTTTCCAGCCATAAGTGGATCTTAAACCAAAATTTCTTTACCTTAGGGCATGTTCACCAGACATGATAGTAAGTTTTTGTTTACATTTCCAGCAAATATTTGATACATTTTTAAACATTTTCGTTAAGATTTACCACCTGACCAGACTATAATTACTAAAATCCTAGAATGCACAGAAATGGATAGATTAACTTTGGAGATCAAAGAGAAAGAAGAGTTTATCTATTTTAAAACATGGGAAATTTTTTATTAATGGTTAGCAATATGTTAAATTAAATTGGATGAATGTGATTTTAAGCATTAGTGGTTATAATTAATTAGTATTTTATTAATTATCCTTATTTAGCAAGATGAATAATATTTATTTACTATCCTTTATTTTTATGATTATTGTTAACCCAGTTTATTATAACTGTTTAGTATTATATAAGTGATCTTTATTTAATATTTATACCCAGACGGTAATTTGCTTGCTAAGCGTGGAATTTTTGTTGGAGGTAACCCCATCATTGTACCTATCCTTAATCCATTTCCAATCCCTTATTCCTACCCTTTCCTATACCCGTACCGACCCTATCCTTTTCCTATCCTTATAAAATCTAATAAAATATTTAAAAAGAAAAAAGAAATAGATGCCAGAGTTACCCTTTTGAAGGATACGTTCTCATGACCTCAACTCCCTTCACTACAGTTCTAGAAACTGAGCAGTCAATTTTACTCTTATTTCAATAGCATGCCATCATGTCAGGGTGGTTACGCTAACATATTTTCTTTGGGATTCCTTTTTTTCCCCTGCTTAGACTCTTCCTCAGTCCAAATGTGTGGAAAAATGCCATCCTGGATTTGTCAAGCAGAAGCGAGAAGGAGAACCAGTTTGTTGCTACAATTGTGTTCCTTGTCCAGCAGGGACCATTTCCACTCAAGAAGGTGAGTGACACCAAAGGAAAAGGCAGCCCTTGTGGAAGTAGATTCATCCAGAGAATTTTCATAAAGGGCAAATTAGAAGACAGCTTGAAGCTTAGCTGTTTTCTCGTTTATTTTCAAATTGCACAATTTGTAATCTAAAGGGAAGAATACCAAAAAGATCTTGAAGGAATACCTGAACAAAGATAGGAGGGTGTGGCAGACAGGCCAGGTTTTTACTATTGCCAGAAAAAATGCCATATGTTTTTTTTCCCCAATGTGGTCTTCCACATTTACCTCTCTAAGAATATCTGAGTTCTTTGAAACTTGAAGAATTGTCTTAGGTCCATCTCCTAGAATGATTGTTGCAATGCACTCTACATGGGCTTCCCCCTGAGGGTCACTGAGAAGGTGTTGCTGGTCCACAATGAGGTGATGTGTACAATTATGTGTGCAACTCGTTACACAAAAATTACTGCTGCTGCCAGTAGCCATTCCAGATTATTTGTAGGACTAACTTTCTCTACCAGCCAAGTAAATTTTACAATAGAACCATCCTCTGGTTCCCCGTACACTAACAAATAACATCTCACGTGATATAGAAAGTTTGCCTAGAAAGATAAACTGATTCATTTTTTTTACCTCTATTAATGTATCTTCCTATGAAGGTTCTGCACATTACAAGGGAAATCATTAATGACCTATAAATTCCCCCAATTAGATAGACCTTAGCAATAGGGATTAAGAGAGAGAGAGAGAGAGAGAGAGAGAGAGAGAGAGAGAGAGAGAGAGAGAGAGAGAGAGAGAGAGAGAGAGAGAGACTATTAGACCACTCTTATTTTTGGAGGGGGGTTTTTTGGCTCAACTGTAACAAATGTTTCTTTGAAAATGCTCATAGTGTCAGCTGTTATCCCAAAAAGTATTTCTTTAAAAGTGACAGAACAGAATATCAAAGAATTGTTGCTTTTGGGTTTTCTCAGATACAGAAAAGTGCACCAAGTGTCCAGATGATAAATATCCAAACGAGGATCGGATCCACTGCATCCCCAAAGTTATAACCTTCCTGTCTTGTGAAGAATATCTGGGTATTATCCTGATCTCTTTTACCCTGCTCTTGTTCCTAACCACAGGCCTTGTTTTAACACTTTTCATTAAATACCAAGAAACTCCCATTGTCAAAGCCAACAACCGAGACCTCTCTTACATCCTCCTGGTCTCCCTCCTGTTTTGCTTCTTGTCTCCTCTTCCCTTCATTGGTCAACCAAGTAAAGCCACCTGCCTTCTCCGACAAACAATTTTTAGCATCATCTTCTCAGTTGCAATTTCTTCTCTCTTGACCAAAACCATCACAGTGGTGCTGGTTTTCCTGGCCACAAAACCAGAAAACCAAGTGAAGAGATGGTTGGGGAAGAGCTTGGCCAACTCTATCATCCTTTCTTGTTCTGCTGTACAAGTTATCATCTGTTCCATCTGGCTTGGAGTTTCTCCCCCATTCCCTGACCCTGACCTCCACTCTCAGCCTGGAGTGATCATCCTGCAATGCAATGAAGGCTCTATTGTCTTGTTCTACATCACCCTTAGCTATATGGGCTTCTTAGCTGCCATCTGCTTCATGGTGGCTTTCCTAGCCAGGAATCTACCTGGGTCCTTCAATGAAGCCAAGCTGATCACCTTCAGCATGCTGGTCTTCTGCAGTGTCTGGGTGAGTTTTGTGCCCACCTATCTGAGCACCAAAGGGAAATACATGGTGGCTGTTCAGGTCTTCTCCATCTTAGCCTCCAGTGTTGGTCTTCTGGGCTGCATCTTCATCCCCAAGTGCTACATAATCATCCTGAGGCCAGACCTAAATAAAAAGGAGCAGCTTATGACCAGAAGAAATGTAGAAATGTGAGACAGGGGAATGTCAACTCTCAACATGTTCCACCAACAGGCCCAACCTAGAAAATGGTCCAAGCTGTTCTCCAGGGATGACTAGGCCAACATTTTTGCTTCAAATTGTTAAACAGCAACCAAGTTAAGATTGTGAGAAAAGCAAGTTCTATTAGTACTGAGAGAGTATTAAAAAGCTGGAAATACAGAAGAATTGCATGTGGCAACTATGACACTTTTGTTTCTCAGTACATTTTACCAAAACTGCTATGGAAAATGCAACTGATATGTTTCTTTTTATTTAGACAATAACTCTTTCTTGAGGATAGTAACAGTAGATGGGTGGGAAAATAACTTGAGGCTTGTTAATTATGAATATTCATGCTTACATCATGTATTAAGCATGCATATGTACCATTATCATTTTGTCCTCTTTTCCTGAAATGTATCAATATAAGTGCATCCTTTTGCCTGCAGGATTTCCTCCCACTATTTTCTAGGGAAATTCCTCCAGTCTACATTGAATAAACAGTCTGCAGTGAGCCTTGATTATTGGGTTTTTGGGGTCCTGTATTTTTTTCTACAGAAACTGGTGCCAACAGTAAGATTCACAATCTAAACCCTGGTGGATTCTGTGTGATGCCATACATTCAGATTTGAGACTTGCTTACAAACGACAAGGATGGAATGTCAGTTTTCTCCAATCGTTTGGTGCATCTGAGTTCATTGGAAGTCAAGGAAGAAGCATAATAAAGATGGCATGGGGGAGGGGGGTCTTCCTATAATCTCACAATCCCTTCTTTTGTGTGTGTGTATGTGTATGTGTGTGAGATTCACAGTCTTCATGTTGTTCACAGAGACAACAGGCAGGAATCCTATAATGTGGGTGCTTTTAAACTGATCCCGTGTCTCTGCCCACTTCCAAATAATGGCACCATTTAGGAGGCTATGTAAAGCAACCATCTGTGTTTAAAAGTCAGTTTTAGCTCTCAGCCTTCACTCTTTTTTTACACACTCACTGAGTTTGGTAAATAGCAAGAAAATCTGAATCATCCTCTACTACAAGGGTCCCCAACCCCCAGTCCATGGACCGGCACCGGACTGCGGCATGCCAGTAACTGGGCCATGCAAACAAGCAAATCCGCATTTGTTGGATGCAGGCAGCATGCAAAAACACGCACCCTCCAGTCCACAGAAAAACCTTTCTCCATGGAACTGGTCCCTGGTGTCCAAAAGTTGGGGGTCACTGCTGTACTAAGCTTATAGGAACATCTTTGAACTTGCAAATGAAGCATCAGCATTTGAAAATCCTTGCCACTAAAAAGGAAGTAACAAATTATTAGTTAGTAAAAGAAGCTTTGTCTTTGCAGTGAATAGGCTAAACTCTTTGCAATATTAAAAAAAAATGCATTTCAGACATCACTGTCTGCAAACTTCTAGGAAGGGAGGGTCTTAGAATCGTATAATCATAAGTCTGGAAAGGACGTTGGAGGTCTTCTATTCCAACCCCCTGCCCAAACAGTAGTCCTTATATCATTATAAGGGAGAACATACACTAGATCTAATTTTTGTCTCTGGCCAGTGGCAAAATGATCTGGAAATGGGGGAGGTAATTATAGAGCCCTTGTCATGGTCAGATCATGCACTCCTTAGGATGGATTTCCGGACCGCTTCCCCCCGCCGCAGGGAGACGGAACTGCGTAGATGGTTCCGTCCCAGGCGCCTGATGGACCCGGAGAGGTTCCTGACGGAGCTTGGGCCATATCCGGAGGATCTAGCCCACGACTCGGCGAAAAATCTGGTGGCGGCCTGGGATGTGGCCGCAGCCGCGGCACTGGACCGAGTCGTGCCGTTGCGGCCTCTGACCCGACGCAGATCTCAATTAGCTCCTTGGTTTACCGAGGAGCTGAGAGAGATGAAGTGCTGGAAAAGACGCCTAGAGAGCAGTTGGAGGGCTACCCGAACCGAATCCGACCGAGCACAGGCAAGGATGCATGTTAGATCCTACCTTGTGGCAATGAGGGTGGCGAGGTCTAATTACTACTCCACCCTCATTGCGTCATCAGATAACCGCCCGGCCACCCTCTTCAGGGTGACCCGCTCTCTCCTTCAGCTGAGGGGAGGGGGGACCCCCTGGTGGGTAGGGCTGAGGATTTTGCCCAATATCTGCATGACAAAGTCGCTCGGATCTGAGAGGGTTTAGACTCCGACTGGGTGGCCCCGGGGGAGGAGACAGGAGCAGGTCTTGAGACTATTACATGGGAGGAGTTTGACTCTGTGGCTCCCGAGGACGTGGACAGGATCCTGGGGAGGCTAAATGCAACCACATGTTTACTGGATCCGTGCCCCTCCTGGCTGGTACTGGCGGCTCGGAAGGGTACACAAGCCTGGCTCCAGGGAATTATAAACGCTTCTTTACGGGAGGGTGCCTTCCCCATAGCCCTAAAGGAGGCGGTGGTGAGGCCCCTCCTTAAGAAGCCTTCCCTGGACCCAGATGTATTGGCTAACTATCGCCCAGTCTCCAACCTTCGCTTTGTGGCGAAGGTTGTTGAGAGTGGGGTTGCCCAGCAACTCCCTCGGCACCTGGAGGAAACAGTCTATCTGGACCCACTCCAGTCGGGCTTCAGGCCGGGATACAGCACGGAAACGGCATTGGTCACGTTGGTGAATGATCTCTGGAGGGCCCGGGACAGGGGTTATTCCTCTGTCCTAGTTCTTTTGGACCTCTCAGCGGCTTTTGATACCGTGGACCACGGTATCATGCTGCGACACTTGGGTGAGCTGGGAGTGGGAGGCACTGTCATGCGGTGGTTCTCCTCCTTCCTCACCGACCGTATGCAGTCTGTATTGGCAGGGGGACAGAGGTCGACCCCAAGGCCCCTAACTTGTGGGGTGCCACAAGGGTCGGTCCTCTCTCCGCTTCTGTTCAATATTTATGTGAAGCCGCTGGAAGAGATCATCCGTGGCTTTGGGGTGGACTTCCATCAGTACGCTGATGATACTCAGCTGTACATTTCCACCCCAGGCCACCCCAACGATGCCCTTGATGTGATGGCCCGATGCCTGGAGGCTGTACGGGTCTGGATGGGGAGAAACAGACTCAGGCTCAACCCTTCCAAGACTGAGTGGCTGTGGTTGCCGGCTCCCAGGTATAGTCAGCTGACTCCATTGCTGACTATAGGGGGCGAAACTTTGGCTCCCTCAGAGAGGGTACGCAATCTGGGTGTCCTCCTGGATCCGCGGCTGACACTGCAAGACCAGTTGACGGCTGTGGCCAGGGGAGCGTTTTACCGGGTACGCCTGGTACACCAGTTGTGGCCTTTTCTGGACCGGGATGCCTTGCGCACAGTTACCCATGCTCTTGTCACCTCCCGCCTGGACTACTGTAACGCTCTCTACATGGGGCTCCCCTTGAGGAGCACTCGGAGGCTCCAGTTAGTCCAGAATGCAGCCGCGCGGGCGGTGATGGGATTGACTCGTCGCTCACATGTAACACCGCTGCTGCGCGAGCTGCACTGGCTGCCTGTGGCCTTCCGGGTGCGCTTCAAGGTGTTGATCATCATCTTTAAAGCGCACCATGGCATCGGACCTGGCTACCTCCGAGACCGCCTTCTGCCACAGATCACCTCTCACCGGCCGATACGCTCCCACAGAGAGGGTCTCCTCAGGGTGCCGTCAACCAGACAGTGCCGGTTGGCGACCCCCAGGGGGAGAGCCTTCTCTGTTGGAGCTCCCACCCTCTGGAACGAGCTGCCCCCAGAGATCCGGGTGATTCCGGATCTCCCCTCCTTCCGCCGCGCCCTCAAGACATGGCTGTTTCAGCTGGCAGGACTGGCCTAGGGATATTTTAAATTGGATTTTAATCAACTTTAAAATAAGAAAAAGGCCTATTTAAATATATCTTTTAATTTATTTTAAATTTTGTATATTTGTACCAATTGTTCTGTTTTTAACTGGCTGTAAGCCGCCCTGAGTCCACCAGGAGAAGGGCGGGATATAAATACAATAAACTTCAAACTTCAAACTGCGCGAGCTGCACTGGCTGCCGGTGGCTTTCCGGGTGCGCTTCAAGGTGTTGATTATCACCTTCAAAGCACTCCATGGCATCGGACCAGGATATCTCCGAGACCGCCTTCTACCACAGATTACCTCCCATCGACCAGTACGCTCCCACAGAGTGGGTCTCCTCAGGGTGCCGTCAGCCAGATAGTGCCGGCTGGCGACCCCAAGGGGGAGGGCCTTCTCTGTGGGAGCTCCCACCCTGTGGAACGAACTACCCCCAGAGATCAGGGTGATCCCTGATCTTCCTTCCTTCCGCCGCGCCCTTAAGACATGGCTATTTCAGCAAGCGGGACTGGCCTAGGGGAAATTTTTAGTTGGGTTTTAATATAATTTAAAATTAATATAGGCCTAATATTATATCTTTTTAATTGTGTTTTAATTATAGTATTCTGTACTTTTGTAAATTGTTTTATCTGGCTGTTAGCCGCCCTGAGTCCGTAAGGAGAAGGGCGGGATATAAATACAATAAACATAAACATAAACATAAACATTATAAAAAAAATTGGCTGTCCAATCTTCTACTGAAAACCTCTAGTGATGGTGCATTCATAACTCTGAGAGTGAAGCTGTTCCATTGATTTACTGTTCTCACTGTCAGGAAATTCCCACTTATTTCCAGGTTAGATCTCCCTTTCATGAGCTTCTAAACATAGCTTCTTGTCCTGCCTTCAGGTTCTATCAAGAATAAATTGACTCCCTCTTCCCTGTGACAGCCCTTCAAATATTGGAAGATGGCTATCATGACTCCCCTGAGCCTTCTCTTCATTTGGGTAAGCATATCTAGTTCCCTTAGCCATTCATCATACGATTTACCTCCAGACCCCTTTGTTGCTCTTCTCTGAACTCCTTCTAGGGCCCCATGATCTCTTTTACATCTTAGAATATAGAATAGAATAATAGAGTTGGAAGGTACCTTTGAGATCTTCTAGCTCAACCCCCTGCTAGAGCAGGAGATGGTATACAATTTCAGATAAATGGTTGTCCATTCTCTTTTTGAAAGTGATGGAGCACATAGAACTTCAGAAGTCAAGCTATTCAATTGGTTAATTGCTGTCACCGTTAGGAAATTTCTCCTTTGTTCTAGGTTGCTTCTCTCCTTGGTTAGTTTCCATCTATTGTTTCTTGTCTTGCCTTTGGTGCTTTGGAAAATAGTCTGACCCCCTCATCTTTGTAGAAGCCCCTCAAATAATGGAACACTGCCACCATGTCTCTCCTAGTCCTTCTTTTCATTAGACTAGACATATTTAATTACTGTAACCATTCTTACTGTGTTTTAGCCTCCAGACCCCTAATCATTCTTGTCATTCTTCTCTGCACTCTTTCCAACATCTTTTTTGTATTGTGGTGACCAGAACTGGATGCAGTATTCCAAGTGTGGTCTTATAAAGCTTTGTAAATTGGTTCTAGAAATTCACATGATTTTGATTCTATTCCCTAAGGAAGGGCTGCAGCATGAATCCAAAAGCTTGGAAAACTAAACCTCTGGTTATGGTGACTGACCCAGATTGGATCCTGCAGCATTACCCTGGGACACAATATATTCGCCTTCATTTCTCCTTCCTCTTTACTCCCTACCTCCTTATATGATTATTTATCTAGTGTTTTTTGCTTGAAATTAGGTTCTAAAGGTGATGAACATTGGTCACCCTCCCTCTTCAGTTTTAATTTAAAGCCCTTCTGATAAGATGAGCCAGTTGTTTTCCAAATGTATTCTTCCCAGTTCTTGTGAGATTCAATCCATTCACTGCCAGGAGTCCTTCATGTAGGTAATGCAGACCATGGACTAGGAAACTGAAATTCTCTCGACAACATCAGTTTTTAAGCCAGTGGCTTGTTTCTAAAATCCTTTGCTCCCTTCATTTGATGTTGGCCTTTTTTGGGAAGTATACAGTGAGGGAAAAAAATATTTGATCCCCTGCTGATTTTGTACATTTGCCCGCTGACAAAGAAATGATCAGTCTATGATTTTAATGGTAGGCTTATTTTAATAGTGAGAGACAGAATAAAAAAAAATCCGGAAAAATGTATTTCAAAAAAAGTTATAAATTGATTTGCATTTTAATGAGTGAAATAAGTATTTGACCCCTGCACAAAACATGACTTAGTCCTTGGTGGAAAAACCCTTGTTGGCAATTACAGAGGTCAGACATTTCTTGTAGTTGGCACCAGGTTTGCACACATCTCAGGAGGGATTTTGTCCCACTGCAGATCCTCTCCAAGTCATTAAGATTTCGAGGCTGACATTTGACAGCTCGAATCTTCAGCTCCCTCCTCAGATTTTCTATGGGATTAAGGTCTGGAGACTGGTTAGGCCACTCCAGGACCTTAATGTGCTTCTTCTTGAGCAGACATGTCAAACACAAGGCCTGGGGGCCGGATGCGGCCCACGAAGTGGTTTCATGTGGCCCACGAAGCCATCCTGGAAACAGTGAGGGAACGACCCCCGCTGCCTTGGCCCTGGCCCAGGCCAGCCGGGAGCCAATGTACAATTTTGTGGTGGCCATCTTGGCACTTGCCCCGGTGGACCATGCCTTGGCACTTGCCCTGGTCCCACCCCCTTCTGCCAGAGACCCTCAGATCTGTCCCACTCCTGCCCAGGCCCCCACAGGCACCCTTGATGCGAATGATGTAGAACTGGCCACACCCACCCAATAGGCCACACCCACTCCATCCATGCCCACCCAGTAGGCTGCACCCACTCTGGCCACATCCACCCAGCCCCCCCAGGGCAACCGCAATGCTGATGCGGCCCTCAGTGAAATTAAGTTTGACACCCTTGGTCTATAATGTCAGTTCTCTGCCTCTTCATCAGCTCTCATCTAAAAATGTATATTTCTAGACCAGATAGAAAATAAAAACTTCACCTCAGGTAGAAGGAATTTTAAAATCAGTTATAAATTAAGCTTGACATATGGAGATCTCATAGAAAAGAAAATTCTAAAGAAGACCCACTCTTAATATTAGGCAGGATTCAATGGTGATCCCTTGGTGTTAAGAAGACAGGGAGCACTAGAGTTAAGTGTCAAAAATCTACACTGGAACAAAACTCCATAGCTCCGGGTGATCTTCCCCAGCAGTTTCTGGAGACAATGTACCACAATGGAAGATTTCAGAAGTCAGTTCCCTGGATATTGAAGTATCTTCCTCCAGCATCACTTTCTGGACATGTCCTGACAGGAAGGATGACAACCACTGTAGAAGAGGTTCCCCAGGGATGTATCTGTGACATGCTTTGCTCCAACTGCCCCTTTGTACACGGAGACCTGGAAGAGGTTCAGAAGCCCCAGAGGACAAATTATCACTCACAGTAATTATCACGATCCCAGACTTTGAAACATCTACTGCAACTTCTTCAATGACTGATTTTGATGTAAACATCAGACAGAAGCAACATAGAATGGATCTTGCATCAAAGAGAAAGATAAAACCATGTTGAATGGTTTGCACAAGATTTAGGACACAGGCAGTGACTGTGCTGCTGAAGGCACAGTCTCTCCTTTCCAGTTGAAGCTCAGCTTATCTCTGTTTGAAGTAGGAAAGCCACTGGGTATTCCACTTTATTAGAGTGCTTTGGATTCATCTAACTCTTTGGAAACTGGGGATTGATTCAGCCCCATGAATTATGGACCCCCTGCTTCTGCTGCTGCTGCTGGTGTTGCTGATGTCCCAGCCAGCCTCTGGGAAGCTTAGAATGAAGTGCCCACTGAATTTGGAGCACCTGAATGGAAAAAGACCATGGAGTTATTATAGGCCAGGAGATCATCTCATTAGTATAGTCACCAGTGCATTGACTATGGGACATGAAATTTTGAGTTTCAGCTTGGCTCCTTACAGTGAGTCTTACTTGTAAGTCTTTCAGTGTAATGGAGTTGTATTCCCTCCATCTGCATTTCTAATACTTTCATTCTTTTTTTTTATTATTTACTTACTCCTATATTGCAGGAACTGACTAATTTCTTGAATCTGATTTTGATGGGCACCCTCTTCTGTATATTTTTGAAATATAACAGAATAAATGAGTTGGAAGGGACCCTGGAGGTGTTCTGTTACAACCCCGGCCAAGTAGAAGACCTTATACTGTTTCAAACAAGTGGCTGTCCAGTCTCTTCTTAAAAACCTCCAGTGATAGAGCAGTCACAACTTCTAATGCAGGCTAACACTGTGCCGGCTTTTTTGGCAGCTGCAGCACAGATCCCTTTCACAGTTACTACTATTGAATAGGTACCACCTATTCTATAACTGGTGCATTTGATTCCCCCCCCCCTAAATGTAGAACATTACTTTTCTCACCATTGAATCTCATTTTGTTAGGTAGGGACCAGTGTTCAAGTCTATTGAGATTGTTTTGTATCTTGATCCTATCTTCTGGAGTGTTGGCTATTCCTGCCATCTTGGTGTCATCTGCAAATCTGATGAGTCCTCCTTCTATGCCCTCATCTAAATGATTTGTGATGTTGTTAAAGTGTACTGGGCCTATGACAGAGCCTTGGGATACCCCAATGCTCACTTCCCTCCAAGTAGATGCAGTTCTATTGAGGATGACTTGTAGAGTGTGGTTGGTCAGCCAGTTATGAATCCATCTGGTGGTGATGCTGCCTAACCCATATTTTCTATCTTATCAAGTAGTAAGTTGTGGTCTTCTTTATCAAATGCTTACTGAGGTCTAAGTAAATTATGTCCACAGCATTTCACAACACTTTGAGGAACAGACACAAATGCAAAGACAGGACAAAAAAAAATACCTGAAAGAAATCCACATTATTTTCTTCTCTGCAACAAATTAAAGAATTTGTGACTTAAAGAAGCAATTGTTGTAGTTTCTCTTGACCAGCTCATTTCCATATTTTTATAACCACTCATTGATATTCAATTCAATGGCTGATTCTTATAGGAATAGAGGATGATTTAAATTTAGAATGGCATTTTTCGGTCACTTATGAAATATCCACTTCCTTATGATACTGCTACAAATAATTGACTATTCGTGATTCTTAACATTGGTGGAGGACTATCTCCCTTCCAATTTCTCAATATTCACAAATATTTAATGTTGATGGGTCATTTGTCTCTTGTTTTGGATGAGTATTTGCTTCAGACTCGATAGTCATGTGTTGACAAAGGGGATGAAATTGAAAAAAAAATGATTGATATTGATTATGCTGATATTAATTGGAGCACCTTTTTTTATAATAGACTACCTTATGATAACAGGGAAAAAGAAAGCATTATTTTCACCACTCAAGTGGTCAACCAGAAACTCCAGCTCCCGAATAATCTCACACTTGGGTACAACATCCATGATAACTATTTGAACACACTTGGCACTTCAGATGCCTTGCTGGACATGCTCTCTACTGGAAAAGTCAATGTTCCTAACTACAGTTGCGGAAGGAAGAACAACCTTTTGGCTCTTCTTGATGCAGCTGACAGGGAGATCTCCCTCCAGATGTCAACATTAGTAGGCACCTATAAAGTCCCACAGGTGTGTTTGTTTTTGTACCTGGTAAAATCAGTTGGGTGGTAATGGGTGCATGATAGATCCATCCATATCTTCCCTATGGAATTAAAGAGCTGTTTTTCACTATGGTCATTGTAGGTATCATGGCTGGGTATTGAGATAAAATTATGATGGGAGCATGGTTTAAAGCAGACATATCTTCTCATGACACCATCCCCATTGCTTTGAGGGCAACCTACACAACCCACATGTCACCTCCCAGGAAGCTTTCACAAGAAGCACCTGGGTCTAAAACACAGGTGCTTGTGTGCATACTCCCTAGGATCCTGTCTATTTCCTCAGGAGCAACAGAGTCAAACTATTCCCAGATAACAGGGCAAGAACCTCATCATCCAAAAAGCTCATTTAGAGCAAGGACATGAGTAAGTCTACTGTTTAAATTAAAAAATCATAGTTATTCAGCTTCGTTAACCTCAATTATTAGAGGTTATAAGGCCCAGGTTAACCCCATGTTCTTATACTGAGCTGATGTTTGGGGCTTCAAACAAACTCAGACAGCATTTGAGAAGTATCTTGGGAGTCAGTCCCAAGAACTTCAGTTGCTCCCATGGGAGATGAATTTGGAATTTACACAATTTTCTAAAATCAAGGCATATAATTATTGTTGTAAAATTAAATCTATGGAAACCCAAAATTGTGTCTATTAAAACAGACAGAATTTCAATTAAAGACCTCTTGGATTATGCAACTGACAAATAATATGAAGAGCTGTGGTCTCCCTGTCTCTTGTACAACTGGAGAAGAAGATGAAGAAATTGCTACCCAAAGAATCTTGGATATAGAAGAAGAGAAAGATGTAGCAAATCTTCAAACATTAAATATAATATTGCCCTTTATTAGAACAATATACTTAAGTTAACATCTCCATATTTGAGTCTATTTGTGGTAAATTGTAGGGGTGATGGAGAAATATGATTTACATTATTATTATTATTCTAATTTACTTAATTTATTTCTTGTATTCCATTTTTATATACAGCCTTGTTAATATTCTGGGTTTAATATTTTAAACAATAACTAATGAACAAACTATTCAAATATATTCATCAAAACAAATTTCAGCATTTTTCATTGCTTTTTCAGATGAGGGATAAAATTGCTTCAGAGATTCTGAGTGATAAAAGAGAATTCCCTTTTTTCCACCGGATGCTCCCCAAGGAAGGGTTTCAGTATCCAGCAATTGTCCAACTGCTCCTCCATTTCAGATGGACCTTGATTGGTCTTCTTGCTCCAGAAACAGAAAAGGGAGAGAATTTCCTGAGGACTTTTCCTCCTTTGCTTGTCAGGAATGGAATTTGTGTCGTTATATCACAACAAATTCCAATGACTCTTCATCAAACACCCCTGGGGGGTTCCAGCTCTATGTGGAAAAAAGTCAATGTTTTTGTTCACTTCACAGAATATATTATCGTTTCAAGCACATTTCGAACTTTTCATTTAACACTTAAAGACTTGTCAGGACCCATTGAAGGGAAAGTCTGGATCACAACTACTTTGGGAAAATATATCTAGACCCGCTCCAGTCGGGCTTCAGGCCGGGATACAGCATGGAAACGGCATTGGTCACGTTGGTAAATGATCTCTGGAGGGCCCGGGACAGGGGTTATTCCTCTGTCCTTGTTCTTTTGGACCTCTCGGCGGCTTTTGATACCGTAGACCACGGCATCATGCTGCGACGGTTGAGTGGGTTGGGAGTGGGAGGCA
>NW_015388091.1:101375-149029 GCF_001527695.2 Protobothrops mucrosquamatus | reverse complement strand
ACAAGCGGGTCTGGCCTAGGGAATTTTAGCGGGGTTTTTTAGGGGATTTTTAAGGATAATTTTAATGATCGGCCTGTTTAAATATTTCTTTTTAATTCGGCTTTTAATTATTGTATTTGTATTGTAGTTTTTATGAGGCTGTTAGCCGCCCTGAGTCCCATGAGGAGAAGGGCGGGGTATAAATTAAATTAATAATAAATAAATAAATAAATATAATGGCTCATCAAGAATATCTCACACACATTCATAGTATTTGGAGCTTTGATTTTCTGCAACAATTAAGCCCAAAATATGGTGCTTTTGAACCCTATTTCTCTCTAGATCCAGAGTTTGTAGAGCAATCTTTTCACTGTAGTTTTTCAAAGCATGTCTTTTCTGCCAAAACCCGGAAAAGATGCAGCCAAAAAACTCCAGTGGAAACCCAAAAGAAAAGGGGAAGCATCCGGATTGCAAATAGTGACTCTGTTTACATTATCTTTATGACTCTGGTCCATGCCTTGAATTCTGCATATTCATCGAGATCCTGGAGGAGAAGGAAGGAGGCCCAAGAGACACTGGAGGCTCCAAGGCTGCAGCCATGGCAGGTATGGGGTCCCAACAGGGATCCAAAAGAAATAAATTATTTTAGAGAAGGAATCCACAGGAACAGGAGGGGAGCCATCTCATCCTCCTTGTGGTGCAAAAGGCCAACAGATTTGCTCAATCTAATTGCTTGGGGAATAATTTACCAAGAAGTTTGTATCATATATATTTTGATATTAAACATTACTAATTTTAAAAGGGTGTTTGCATTTTTAAAGATATTTTTGTATGTATGGTTGGTGATTAGCACTGTAGAATTTTACTCTTATAAATTTGAAAGAGACTCCAAGGACAGCTGATGGCCTGAGCTTCACCTGAATTCTCTTTTCCTTGTGTGAGTTTCCAATCAATCCCATCGGTACAAGGAAGGCAATTTCAGTTGTTTCTTCCTGAAGAAATAGAGAGTCTCACACTTGGGACAGAGGTCCAAATGAAGGTCCCTGAGTAAAAGTTGGCTCAGCTATTTATACAAAACATTTCTTTTTGATAGCAAAACTCTCCCAATCCTATCATTGTCAGAAGTTTTCTGCTACATGTCTGTAGTTTCTTGTCAATTTTGCAAGGAAGCTGGCAAATGGAGAGGAAACGTAGACAATCCACTGGGTAATTTAGTAAATTCTAACTTTTGATGGCTTGTTTTTACACCATTCAGTTCAATAGTAGAGAAGGAAAAGGTAGAGAAGGGAACTAGAGGGTCAGTCATACTGGACTTAATTTTC
Organism: Protobothrops mucrosquamatus; assembly: GCF_001527695.2. Classification (NCBI taxonomy): domain Eukaryota; kingdom Metazoa; phylum Chordata; class Lepidosauria; order Squamata; family Viperidae; genus Protobothrops; species Protobothrops mucrosquamatus. Next base: position 147,728 of record NW_015388091.1, on the reverse strand, counting down.
CACTAACAAAGATGTAATAATAGAAAGGGCTGAAGTTACAGGAATCCTGGGAGAGGGAAGTGACCATGCAATATTGCAATTAAACATAATGCAGGAGCACAAAAAAAGTGAAATTAGAGTCTTGGACTTTAAGAGACCTGATTTCAATGGAAATCAGGATGGAAATCCTGAAGGGCAAAACAATCCATGAAGCTTGGAAAATTTTGAAAAATGAGATTGTAAAAGGCTAGTCTAGCACAATACCAACAAAGACGAAAAATAAAAGATCTCAAAAGAAACTATCACGGCTGTGCAAAGAACTCTCTGATAAACTGAAAGACAAAAGGACAAATATAAAAAGTGGAAAGAGGGGCACATAACTAAGACACAATATCAGCAAATAACCCAAACCTACAAAACTAAGACAGAATATCAGCAAGTAGCCCGAATCTGCAAAGATGAAGTCAGGAAAGCTAAACCCTAAAATGAATTAAAGCTTGCAACAAATATCAAAAGTAACAACAGCAACAACAACCAAAGAAACTTGCTTCTATCCATATGTAAAAAGAAGAAAAAAATCAAGGAAACAAGTGATCCATTAATGGGAGAAAATGGCAACAAGGTGATGAGAAGCAAGGAGAAAGCGGAACTCCTTAACTCATTTTTTGCATCTCTCTTAGCATAAAAGGGGGGGGGGAACAGTCCAAAAATAATAAAAAATAAAATGCAGATTAGGAATGCAAGTCAAACTAATCAAGAAAATGGTAAGACAATCTAGATGAGTTCAAATTGCCAGGACCAGATGGTTTAGGTGTGTGTCATGTATGTGTTTCACTTTGAGAGCGGGCAACTAAATCTCATTTTTGATGTGTGCCATTGTGCCCACAGTATAAAAATGAGAATAAAGGTTATTTTATCTTATCTAATCTACAACCCAGGACATTGAACAAGTTGGCAGATGTAATCTCAGAACCACTGAACCATATCTTTGAAAGATTCTGGAGCAGTGGGGAACTACCAGATTATTGGGAAAGGGCTAATGTAGTTCCCATCTTCAAAAAAAAGGGGGGGGGATATTATGGCTTCTGGTGGGCCATGGTAGTTTTGAGCCTTAAAGGAAGCTTTCCTATATTTCCTTCTTACATGTCCCTCTCTTCTGCACTTAAAATAATCTGGGCAGTTCTTATTAAAACGTTCCTCCATCTTCGCATTGGAAACACCTTGGCTGGAGTCTGGAAACCAGGATGCCTTTGATCGTTTCATAGGCTAGCAAACATTTTTAATTCCTTCCTCCTTTCTGTCTTTCTCTTTCTTTCCCTCTCTTTTTCTTTGTCTTCCTCCTTTCTTTCTCTTTCTTCCTCCTTCAATTTTTCCCTTTGATCAAATACCAAGTTGGCAATTCTCGTAACTCTGGGATCTCCAAAATAGACCAATTAGATACAATCTGGCGGAAATGGCCCCTTGTTGTCACTGGCAGACTGGTCTACAAAGGCAGAAGCCAGGATTCATTGGTCTTTGGGGTTGTTCATATCTAAATGGGCAGCGACAGCTCCTGCTTCCAGGAGGTGAACCCAGAAGGCATCTGGCATTTCCCCTTCCCTTTTTGCATTGTATGCTGGAACTCGGACCAGTTTAATGACTTGCACCCAATTTCTTGCAAAGCCTCCAACAAATTCCCTTTGGCCCAATTATATATTCATCCCAGTGAGTTGCAATGTTATAATCCCAGTCAGGACGACTCAGTGGCCAGGCGACTCTCACTGTGGCAACATATCCAGTGGTTATTATGACTGGCTGCCTGCCATTTTCCTCGGTCTTTTCAAACAGCTTCAGGATCTCATCCTTCATGAGGAAGATATGTAGCAATTGCATCATATCACCCCATGATGGAGTGTGGAGTCTGTTTAGGGTCTGTTTCCTTCTCCAGCTGGGAGAGGAACAACATGCTGCTGTTTGGAAAAAGTAACAACCACAAGATGTGTTCCTTGATTCAGCTGGCAAAAAAGGGTTGTGACTAGTGGGTTTTTACAGTAGTGGCCAAAATTGTGGAAACCTTTTGGGGAAAGTGTATTTTTGAGGTTTGATGGCTAATAACACCACTTTTTTTGGGAGTAGTACTATAAAATTATATATCAATGGAAAGATAATTTAATCAAGAATGTAATGCAACATAGTTTGTTCAATTATATGTACTGTATTCTATGAAAAGGTATAGCCAAATAACCAGAAAAAGGAAGCACAACTTGCTTAGGTTCATATCAGGTAGCTTTCCTTCATCTGATTGTAGCCAATGAGCATGAGTGTTTAGAGAGCCAATCAGGTGCCATCTTATTCTGGCAATGAGCCAATCAGATCACAGTAGGAATCAGTTATTGATGTAATGTATTGAAGCTGAGAGGAGGACATTTGTCGGTGTGTTATGTGATCGCTATCAAGTTGTTTGGGTTTTTTCTTTTTCTTTCATTTAGTGAGCTTGTAAAACGTAATAAAATTAAAGTAATGGTGCAAAGAGTCGACTGGTTACCCAGAAAGCGATGTAAAATAGTATTATTAAGTGAACAAGGCTACAGTTATAAAGAAATAAAAAGAAAAATTGATAGAAACTTAACCAAAGGTAACATTTTTACTGTACACTTTTCCCAAAAGGTTTCCACAATTTTAGCCACTACTGTATATGCTTTGTGTCCTTTGTTCTAAGGTATTTGGGTGTAGATGTGAAGATGGGCTCTTTCCATGTTTTCGGAACTGGGTGAAGTATTTTTCACCTTTCTTATAAGTTTTTCTTTTGTCATATAAAGTGTTGTAGCTGATCCTTGAGGGCAAAGAGTGCACATGGGTGTGTTTCATTTTCTAATTTAGTCCTAGGCTAGGTGATCAGTTTCTGTCTCTTATGTCAGGGCTTTTCAACCAGTGGTACAGGTACCACCTGTGGTACATTGGCACCTGGTATCATAGAAAAGTGGTAGTGGGGGAGGGGAATGAGCTGAACTGGTGGCAGCACCACACAAGCCTGAGCTAGAGATGGCTGGAGCTGCAGGGCTGTCAGGGCTCCGTGGAAGCCCCAAGATCAGTGGCAGGCTCCAGCTGGAGCTCGGCACTGATCCTGGTGCTTCTGCTGAGCCCAGAAGAAGCACCGATCAGCTGGAATGTTGCAGCATCTCCAGGGTCTTGTGATTTACATTTAGATGCTTGGCAACTGATTCATATTTATGACGGTCACAGTGTCCCAGGGTCATGTGAAGTGACCAAAACCTGCTGCAACCACCCAGCAGATGGGGAGGAATAAAAACCAAACACCCCCCACCCCACCCCCGCTGCCAATCCTCAACAGAAATGCTCACAACAATGAAAACCTCGGACAGGAGAAAGAGTGCCGCCGGGTGGGCAGGCAGGTGTCTTGCTCGGCTGTGGCTTGGGGGGCACTTTTTTCAGTGCCATTGTAACTTTGAAGAGTCACTAAGCAAACTGTTGTAAGTCAAGGACTACCTGTACTTTATCACTTTTTTATTTTGGGGGGATCATCAAGTTTTTGACACCTTGCTAGGCGACTGGTGGTACTCTAATGTTGCCATATCCTAAAAGTGGTACAGTGGGTGAAAAGATTGAAAAGCCCTGTCTTATGTGGTCAGCTCAGCCCTTTCGGAGATCGCTTCACTATTTAGTATTTTCTGAATGGTTTTTCTGAATGGGCAACATTGTATCTTCTGAATGAAACATAATTTCCCTAGGTTTAAACCAGTGATTGTTTTAGCAAAGAAAAAAACGGGAAGCTTCCTGCTTAATTCTTACAGGGATTCTTCAGAATGGGAAGGCAAGAGGGAATATTTGGTTTCTGGGGAGGAGTTTCCCTTTTCAATTCAATACATATTTTTGTCAATATATGACTGACAAATTTTGCTGAACCATTTTTGTTCACTTATGAACTTGGTGCTAACTAAGATTCATACATGAAAATATCAGGTGGTGGCAGAAACAAAGGTTTCTGCTTTTAAAATCCCTGGATGTTTCCATTCTAGTTTCATCCCTTTCTGGAGAAGAATGAATTCTACAATCTTTCCTTTTGGAAACTCTACCTGGACCAAAATGGAGAACTTACTGCAGATATGGACATCCAGTGCTTTGTGGTTTTCTCCAGGAGTCATTTGATGAAAAGGAAACTGGGAAGTATTGAAAGACAGAGACTTATTATAAACCAAAGGGGTCTTTCATTGCTAAAGATGCTCAACAGGGTAGGTAAAATTTTGTGGTGTTCTCTCCTTTTTCTAAAAATTAGGACCCATTTCAAGTGGGTTAATTCTAGACACATTGGTGGATGATCTTCAGTGGGAGTTGAATGTATGGAGGAGAAAACATGCAGCTTTCCTAGACTGCTTGAAGCGGGGAGGGCTTCAGTAGTATTCACAAAGGTGTCCCTCAGATGCTATGATTTGGAATACTCTTTTAAACTGATTCAGCCATGTTCAACATCAGATGCTGTGTGTTTATTCTTTAAGAAGCAGACCATGGTTCTTTTTGTATCCTTTCTATAATTTAGAATCTCCTTCAAACTGGTGAGAAACCCTCAAGTGTTGGCAGAGTCTTTTAACCAGTGTCTGCATTAGGTTTGGATTGAATGAGATGAATATCATCATAACTGGTTGGAGCTCCTGTTGGTCCACATGGGAAATAAGATGCAGATATGAAAGAAAAAGTTTATTCTTTTGAAGATAGCAAAGTTCACATTATGGACAGAGAGGACCACTTCTTTGAAAGATGGGTCAAAGAGACCATCTATGTTAAAATTGAACGGCCTCTCTGAACAGAGGGGGAGGGATACAACAACACCTATCTGTCCACCACACAGTCCTTTCAAAAAGATTCCACATCCATTTGCATTTTCATTCAGGTGACTCTGAGGGTATAGATAAACCTCCAAGTGGCCTCAACCACTCTCAGAGAGTTAACGACCAGGTGACTGCAAAGAATAGAAATCTTTCCATTCCCCACCATTCAGTCAGGACTGAAAAAGCTTCTTGAATGAGAAGCAAAACATTTTCAAGGAAAAAAATAATAATAAGTCCATTTGCCTTTTGGAAAAGCACCTTTGGGACAAAATATGCCTGATTTGCCCTGTTTGAGGGACATGTTCTCATGACCTCACCTCCATCACATCTCACTCCAGTCCTAGAAACTAGGCAGTTTTAGTCTTAGTTCACCAGCATGGAAGCCAAATCAAATAAAGAAATAAATGTATAAAGAAAGAAAAAAATATCTCCTTTAAGGTTAACATCTCTAATTGGTAAGGATTTTTTCCTTTATAATTTAATTGAAGGATAGTTCTGAACAACTATCAAAGTGGATTGGCTTTGCAATGTTGTACATACTCCAGAAGAAACTATTCCAGATTCAACTAATCAGAAATTTCTTTTTTCATCAGATATTTGTTGTATTTTAACACATCCAACAGAATAAAAAAATATTATAATAATATTTTTCTAAAATTTAATATGTTTATCATACTTTATAATCATGGATATATATGAAGAATGGAAGAATGCATGTTAATGCAGCCATAAAGAGGAACCCACCAGTTGTTATTTAATTCTAAAATCTTTTCTCAGTTTCTTCCTTCCACACTTTATTAGGTAGAAAAGTCCTTTATTGCCATGAGATATGCTAGAAGTAAAAGGCAGGAATTATATGAATCTTTCGGTAATTGTATCTCCTGCAATCACTTGGAACTAGTTAGAGAATTCATATTTCTTCTTCATATCTCTTAATATTTTCTTTGGCATTGTTTTTCTCCCTAGCCTTTGCCTCAGTCCAAATGTGTGGAAAGTTGTCATCCTGGATTTGTCAAGCGGAAGCGAGAAGGAGAGCCAATTTGTTGCTATGACTGTGTTCCTTGTCCAGAGGGGACCATCTCCACTCAGAAAGGTGGGTGACACAAAAGAAAAGAGTAGATTTATGAGATTCCTTTAGAACATTTTCATGAAAGTGAATGTTAAAGCATGTGTTAAAGGTCAAATGTTTTTGTTTATTTCAAAACTGCACAATTTATTTCATAAAAGGAGGAATAGCCAAAAGACCTTGAAGGAGGGGCTGGATAGAGATTGGAGTATATGGCATTTTGGGCAAGTTTTACTACTGCCAATGAAAATATCTCTTCTGCTTCTTATTTTGAATTTCTCTTTACGCCTTTATCTTTTTATGAATATCCGAATTTTTTGAGGAATTGTCTTAGATCCATCCAGTGTTGAAGTATCTGAGGGGCTGCCAAAGGCAGAGGGGGGCAGGTTGTTCATGAAAGCACCAGATGGAAGGACGAGAAACAATGGTTGGAAACTGACCAAAGAGAGAAGCAACCTGGAACTAAGGACAAATTTCCTAACAGTGAGGACAATCAACCAGTGGAACAACTTACCCCCAGAAATCGTGGGTGCTCCATCACTGGAGATTTTTTAAGAAGAGACTGGACATCCACCTGTCTGAGATGATATAGGTTCTCCTGCTTGAGCAGGGGGCTGGACTAGAAGATCTCCAAGGTCCCTTCCAGCTCTGTTCTGTTCTGTTCTGTTCTGTTCTGTTCTGTTCTATTCAGACATCTTTGCAATTTATTCTATGTAGATCTCCCCTTAAGCATCACTAGAAGGAATTGCTGGTCCACAATGAGATGATTACAGTTATGGGTACACCTCCTTACATGAATGTTACCACTGATGAGAGTAGCCATTCCAGATAATTTGCAGAACTAGTTTTTTTTGCTCTTTTCCTATTTTTAAAAAAGTATATATTCTTATCTTATTTCTCTAGAGAAGTTAAGAGATGCATCTTAGAAAATCCTCCTGGTATCAATTGTTTTTCCAAAGAAGTTATTTCTTGAAAAGTGAAAGGATAGAATATTAAAATAATGTTTCTTTTGGGGTTTTGCAGATACAGAAAAATGCACCAAGTGTCCGGATGATAAATATCCAAATAAGGATCATATCCAATGTATCCCCAAAGTTATATCTTTTCTGTCTTACAAAGAAAATCTGGGCATCATCCTGATCTCTTTTGCCCTGCTCTTGTTCCTAAGTACAATGTTTGTGTTAATCATATTTATTAAATACCGAGAAACTCCCATTGTCAAAGCTAACAACAGAGACATCTCCTACATCCTTCTGATCTCCCTCCTGCTTTGCTTCTTGTCTCCTTTTCTCTTCATTGGTCAACCAAGGAAAGCCACCTGCCTTCTGCGACAAACAATGTTCAGCATCATCTTCTCCATTGCCATTTCTTCTCTCTTGGCCAAAACAATCACAGTGGTGCTGGCTTTCCTAGCCACAAAGCCAGGAAACCGAGTGAAGAGATGGTTGGGAAAGAGCTTGGCCAATTCTATCATCCTTTCTTGTTCTGCTGTCCAAATTATCATCTGCTCTATCTGGCTGGGACTGTCTCTCCCATTCCCTGACTTTGACTTCCAATCTCAGCCTGGAGTGATCATCCTGCAATGCAATGAAGGCTCTGTTATGTTCTACATCACCCTCAGCTACATGGGGTTCTTAGCTGCCATTTGCTTCACAGTGGCCTTCCTAGGCAGGAATCTCCCTGGGGCCTTCAATGAAGCCAAGCTGATCACTTTCAGCATGATGGTCTTCTGCAGTGTCTGGGTGAGTTTTGTGCCCACCTATTTGAGCACCAAAGGGAAATACATGGTGGCTGTTCAGGTCTTCTCCATCTTGGCCTCCTGTGCTGGTCTTCTGGGTTGCATCTACATCCCCAAGTGTTACATAATCATTCTGAGGCCAGATTTGAATAAAAAAGAACAGCTTACAACCAGAAGAAATGTAAGAATGTAGGGACAGGGGAATGTAAACTCTCAAGAGGGAATGTAGGGACAGGGGAATATAAACTCTCAAGAGGATGTAAACTTTCCAAGAGGACAGTCTTAAAAAATGGCCCAAGCTCTTCTCCATGGAGACTAGGCAAACTTTTTTTGCTTCAAATCAGCAAAGGGCAACTGGCAGACTGGATTGTGAGGAAAGTTAGTCCTTGGAAAAGTGGGAGTGTATTAACAAGCCGGAAATACAGAAGGATTGCATGTGGCAACCATGACACTCTTTTTTTTCAGTACATTTTACCAAAACTGCTATGGAAAATGCAATCGGTATGTTTCTTTCTATTTAGACAATAACACTTTCTTGAGGATAGTAACAGTAGATCAGTGGGAAAATAACCTGAGGCTTGCTCATTATGAACATTCATGCTTATATCATGTATTAAATATGCATATGTACTGTTAATATTTTGACCTCCTTTCCTGAAATGTATCAATATGAGTGAATCCTTTTATCTGTAGGGTTTCCTCCCACTATTTTCTGGAGGGAAATTCCTCCAGTGTCCACTGAATAAAGAATCACTGCAGTGTGTCAACTCTGCAACAAACCTGGCTGCAGCCATTTACTTTATTCTAGCTTGCCACAGGATTGGGAGGGAGATGGAGGATTTCTACTAGTCAAAATATTTTACTGTCCCATGGGAATCAAGGTCATTTCTGTCAGTTAGATAGGGGCTGGAGCATTTAGTTAGAAAACCCGCAAAACTATTCTATTGGGGAACATAGCTGATTGCATAGCTCTGGGGTGGGAAGTTCAACTTTGCAATATTGTTGCTTCTAAAGGAAACTTCAGAGTTTGTTTCATTTTTGACTGTGTCGATATTTTGTAACTGATAAAGATGTTCTTGGAGGAAGTTACAAGCCTTGGAGTTCTGCTTTGTTCTTCTCTGTGTATTGGAACCATGACACAGTGAGCCATGATTATTGGGAGAGTTTTTTGGGGCTCCTGTATTTTATTCTACAGAAACTTGTCTCAGCAGTGAGATTCACAATCCTTGTGCTGTTCCCAGGGACAATGGGTGGGGTGTCCTGTAGGGTGGGTGCTTTGAGATTGATTCCTTGCCCCTTCCCACATCCAAATATTGGCACCATTTAGGAGGCCATATAAGGCAACAATCTGTGTGTAAAACTCCATTTTTTTAGTAAGGTTTGTGGACCATTTATGGTCTCATACTCACATCCCACCTGAGTAATGATGGAGGTGTCCAGAAAGCAAGGTGGAATTTGGCTTAGGAGAGGTGAGAGTGACCCTGAGGTTGTGTTCAAACTGTCTTTTTTCCTATTTCTTAATGTATGCATTTCTTAAGCAGATAGTTTCAGGGAGAAAATTGCAAAACAGAGCTCAGGCAGACTGTGATTGGTGAATGAATGTTTCTTAAATGAACATATAAGCCTGCTGTGGGCTAAGGCTGTGGGTTGGCCAACTGCCTTCACTTCTGCCTCAAGTGGCTATGAAAGAAAGGGAGTGTGTGAAATTGAAAAGAATCATAAATAGCTATTCCTCCTCCATTGGAAGAAAAACATCCTGAGATGTGAATCCAAGGACTACAATAAACAATGCAAGGATGGAAAGTGAAGGCCAGCCAGAAATACCCTCCAATTCCACACATGGACAGAGATCATACAGATAAGTAAATCTGAACAAGAAATGTCAGAATCTCTGGGAGGAAGACAAATGGGAAATTTGCAAACTTAAGGAATCTTGCAGGAGGATCCACAAGAGGTTTTTGCTGGTTTATAAAACACTAGTGTGGACCAGGTATGGTTAAATATATGAGGCAATGGAAATAGAGTAGAGTAGAGTAGAGTAGAGTAGAGTAGAGTAGAGTAGAGTAGAGTAGAGTAGAGTAGAGTAGAGTAGAGTAGAATAGAATAGAATAGAATAGAATAGAATAGATCCAAAAAGGATCCAAAAAGAATAAGAATAAATAATAGAATAGAGCTGGAAGGGACCTTGGATGTCTTCTAATCAAGTCCCTCGCTCAAGCAGGAGAACCTATACCATCTCAGACAAGTGACTGTCCAGTCTTTTCTTAAAAATCTCCAGTGATGGAGCGCCCACAATTTCTGAAGGCAAGCTGTTCCACTGGTAGTTTGAAAACATGCATATGTGAGTAGATAAATAGGTACCAGTTTAGTGGGAAGGCAACAACATTCCATGCCTCTCAGCATATAGTCTTGCTGACTACATGACCACGGAAAGAGTCTTCTGACAATGCTGGCTCTCTCAGCTAAGAAACAGAGATGAGCACTGCCCCCTAACCAATAAGAACCAGGTCACCCTAAATATGGATGCTTTATGACTATCAGCAGACATAATGAGAGTGGAAAAAATATTGCTGTTTCACTATACTTTTCACCCTGAGGTAATCTTTAATGTGGGCTCTTATATGTGATTGGTTAGCTTCTCTTAGAGTTTTCCTCCAAAGTTCTCCAGACATCCTTCAGGTGTTTCAGCCCGTGGAGCCCACCTTCTCTGGAAGCTACCTAGAGGCCAAGACTCTTTGCATCATCCTGTCAGAACCCAGTATTGGGGAGGGGGGCATTTCTTTATCCTTTCTTCCTGTGGGTTCTGCCATACTCCTAAGAGGCAGGGGGGAAGTAATGGGTGTTACAATGTATCCTCTTTCTTTCACTATAACCGCAATAATGTATCCTTTCCACTTCTCTCTAAATGCTTGCTCTTTGAACAATCTCCCTTGATGCCAGCCTGGGGTGAGAAAGGAATGTGCCTCCAGCCATCTGGCTTATCTCTTGCTGCGGAAGGAAAAGCACAAAGACCTAACAGCCTAAATGGTGCCTTATCATCCCCATTCCCACAGCGGATTCACACCTGGAATACGTTGGTAGAATAGCCTGTCTCTCCCCTCATGTTAGCAGGGATGGGGGTGAACAACAAGGGTGGTTGGACGATAACCCACGTGACACCTGCTCCATGATCCCCGCTAACATGAGGGGAGAGACGGGCTATTCTACCAACGTGAATAGGAAAGGAGAACAGAGACCTATGATGGAAAGTTATGTCGTGAGGCCCTGTACATGTTCAAAAAGAGCAAAAGAACTGAAGAACGGCGAAGGAAGATCGAAAAGCCCAACATGTGAGCAAGTAATGATGAGCCTCAAGAGGAGGGGGACAACTAGAAGCGGCACAGCATACTCACGGACACCCGAGGAGGAAGACAGCGTCCCTGGGTGGAAGAATGTATGCAGGAATGCAGCCGCCAGGGATTGCACTGATAGGCATCCGGATCTGCTTGATACACCCCCTGCCTCGAATGTACGCAAGAACAGTCAGTCCAAGGAGGGTCGAACAGACCATGGAACGGGGCTAGAGAGGATGACGGATGTGGGAGTGGGCGAGCAGAAACGGAGAATGGTTGGATCCAGGAGGAAGGAAACAGTAACCTCGGGGGGCACTAACACAATAAAGGAGGTGGGCCCTTTAAGAAACCAGATGGAGAGAATGGATGGACCAGTAACTAGGTCAAGGAGCCGAGCGCAAAGTCGCCCAGCAGCATAAGAAGGACTCCCAGCAATCTTGCATCACGCTCTGATGATGTCGGTAGGGCCGATGAAAGACTCAGCTTTTAATTAAACAGTTTTGTTTTTAGTATTATCCTGGTGTTCGGATTATTTTATGGTATAAATAAATAAATAAATAAATAAATAAATAAATAAATAAATAAATAAATAAATAAATAAATAAATAAATAAATAAATAAATAAATAAATAAATAAATAAATAAATAAATAAATAAATAAATAAATAAATAAATAAATAAATAAATAAATAAATTTACATTTCCCTGAAGCCTTGTAGCCAGTCAGGTCAGGTTTCAATTCAACCTCACACAGAAATCTGTTTGTCAACCCCCATGCCCTCCGATATCAATGGTTCAGGAAAGGGAATTTATCAAATACAGGTCTGACCATCAAAGGCATGACTGAATTGTGAATGTGAAACTCATCTTGGGAGAGGGGTGCAATTGAAGCAGGTTCTGCAACATTTAGCAGCTTCTCTTGCTGAACCTTCACATGTCTAAAAGAGTCAAAAAGAGTCCTCATGGAAGACATTGTTCCTGGCTGCCAGGTAGCCAGCTGGAGGGCCTCCCTACATCAAAACAAATAAATTGAACTAAACAAGAAAGGAAAAGACACCTGCAAGTATAGAAAGGAAAAGGCACCACCAAATGTAGGAATAGGCCACAAAATCTCAATATTTTCTATTCCAACAGTGGACACAAATCAGTATCTTTGTTTACTCTGTGGAAATGGATTCCTTCATAATGGGAATAATCATTATGCAGAAGATAATTGAAACCTGCACACAAAAGCCACAGTTGGAAAGGTCTGGATCATTTCAGCTTTGTGGGATTTTACTTTGCATTAGCAGCATATGTCATGGATTTTTCCATCCATCTATGGCAGTGGTGGCGAACCTGTGGCACGCGTGCCAGAGGCGGCACTTGGAGCCCTCTCTGTGGGCACGCATTCCATGCCCCAGATATGGCAACCGTCCTCTTCAACCAGCCGCCAGCTAACTTGCTGAGGTCCCACATGGTCGGATGCATCCCAGCACCCATGCACTTGCTGGCCTTTGTGTGCGGGGGCCGATGGTATCAGGCAGCTGCCGCCCCAGCCCTTGCCTTGCCCTGCGATATGGCACCCCTGCCTTGCCTCGCCTCACCCCACAGAACCAGCCTCCTGCCCACCACCCCACCCGCCAGAGACCCCTGGATCTCCCCCAACCCTGCCGAGCCCCTACAGGCATCCCTCCCCAGGAGCAACATCGAGCTGGCCATGCCCACCCTGGCCACCCATCTGCCATGACCACTGTAGCCACGCCCACCTGGCGGGCCATGCCCACCCAGCACCCGGCAATACATAAGTGGGTTTTGGGTTGAAGTTTGGGCACTCGGTCTCTAAAAGGTTCGCCATCACTGATCTATGGCTTTCTTTCCTTTTTGATCCAGATGGGCGGAAATGCCAAATATGGTGATTTTTAATCTATTTAGTATTCTACCATAGTCTCTATGCACAAAATGTTCCCATTGATTGCAACTATGGCATGTCCATGTAAGACTGAACAAGATGCCCAGAGAAAGTAGACCTGGAAGCTCTGCCCGAAGAGAAGAGTGAAGGGATTCTGTCTCTTGACAGCTACATCACTTATTGCTCCATCTGGACTCTGGCCAGGGCCTTAAAATGCTGCGTATTCATCCAGATCCAAGAGGAAAGTGGAGGATGACAAAACTTGGTTGGTTGTTCACCAATTACAGTTGTGGCACATATTCCCTCTGCATAACCCTGTGGATTCCCTCTTTCCTATTTTTTTTAAAATGTAAAATATCTATGAAGATTCATTTCTATCTCTTCTATGTACTTTTAGCTTTTTCTGTTACTTCTCTCTTTCTAATTATTCCATTCTAATTGTTTTATATTACTGTTTATTACAGTAGGAGAGGATCCACTCACTGCTGCGAAGACCTCTACTACTTTTTGCCATCCAAGAGATCAATCAGCATTTCCAGATCTTTCCTTATATCCAGCTGGATTACAATCTCCACAATAGTTATTTATATCCCAAAATAACTTGGGACACCGTGCTGGACCTCCTCTTAGCTGGGGAGGCTAATATTCCTAACTATAGCTGTAGAAGGTAGAAGGACCTTTTCATTGTCCTTGAAGGAACCAAGATTGACCTCTTGTCTGAGAATGCCACCATGTTAGCTACCTACCACATTCCACAGGTATGTCCATAACCTTTTGTAGGGGTCAGTAGGAAAAGGTGCAACAACTGAGCAGAATGAACAGATGGGCATTCCCAGTGCTTATTACACTACTATATACTACTAATATCATCCTTTCATCCATTTTCAGGTCATGTGTGCTTTGAAAGAACAAAATCTGGTATCATTCAGGCCTTTTACTCTTCTATTTTACTCTTCTATAATCTGCAGATAAAGCATTTCCATTTTCTTATATGAAACATCAGTTCTCCTGGGAAGGCTGGACAAGATGGCCACAGAGGAGGAGGAGAGGAGGAGATTAAAAAGATCTTATCCCAAAAAAACATTTAGTTAACCTCATGTTGTGGATTGAGACATGGGCTTTAAATAGTGCCTATTCAACTAGGACCAAGAAGATGATGAGGAAGGCTGAGAATTTTTAGGATGCTCAGAAGATACACCTATGATACAGCCAAGAAGGACAATACAGTAAACCATACATATTTCTGCTATATTTGAGAATAAACGTGATGATTTCTGGATAACTTCTTTTTCTTAATAGGTACTCCTTGCAAGCTTCTATTTTAAGAAAATATCTTTAGATAAGGCCAGTGCCCATATTCATGACAAAATGGCCATGCAGATGCCTCTGTAGTGTCCACAAGCAGAAAACATATGAACTATCCCGATGTCAACGCTGCAAATACTGTATATTCTGACTGGGTGTTTATGTCTAATCTCACTCCTCTTCATTACAACCATTCACCAGATAGTCAGTTAGATAACAGATTCTCCAGGTCTGTTGGAATTTTTTTCTGGTAATATTATCAAACTGTACTTTAGCTCTTTTCTTGATGAACTTCTACATAATAACTTAGTTAACCAGTTGGATAATCCAGACTATGCTCCTCCTTATATAGCTGGAAGGTCTCTTTCTATTCTCCCCATACTGATGATACTGAAATCCTGGGTCTGATGCTGCAAAGGACCCAAATTGTAGATAAACTATGATACAATTAAAATAATGGTATTTTAAAGCCCCACCCTGCATTTTGTTTTCTGGCATATCAACAATATTCCCATTGCACAAGTCTTATGTTTAAAATATATTTGTGGAGCATATCAGGGCTAAGGTAACCTAAGAGCATAGGGTAGATATGCTATCTCAACTACTCAAAAGAGCTAAGCAATCATCTTGTGACAAGAATGGAGGACACTGTTGTATGACTACCCTTTAATTTTTTCAAGCAAAATCATTGGCTCACTCCTGCATGGAGAACGGCTTGGACCATTTCCTAGGTTTGTCCTGTTAAAAAAAATTGAGACTAAAATTTCCTCTCTTCACATTTCTATATTTCTTCTTCTCGTAAGTTGTTCCTTTGTGTTCAGATCTGGCCTCAGAATGATCGTGTAGCATTTGGGGATGAAGATGCAGCTGAGCAGGCCAGCGTTGGAGGCCAAAATGGAGAAGACCTGCACGGACACCATGTATTTCCCTTTTGTGCTCAGGTAGGTGGGCACAAAACTCACCCAGACACTGCAGAAGACCAGCATGCTGAAAGTGATCAGCTTGGTTTCATTGAAGGTACTAGGCAGATTCCTGGCCAGGAAAGCCACTGTGAAGCAGATGGAAGCCAGAAAGCCCAGGTAGCTGAGGGTGATGTAGAACATGACAACAGAGCCTTCGTTGCATTGCAGGATGATCTCTCCAGGCTGGGAGTAGAGGTCAGAATCAAGAAATGGGGGAAAAACTCCCAGCCATATGGAGCATATCATAATTTGGACAGCAGAACAAGAAAGGATGATGGAGTTGGCCAAGCTCTTCCCCAACCATCTCTTCAATTGTTTGCCTGGCTTTGTAGCAATAAAAGCAAGCACCACTGTGATTGTTTTGGCCAAGAGAGAAGAAATTGCAACTGAAAAAATGATGCTGAAAACAGTTTGTCGGAGAAAACAGGTGGCTTTCCTTGGTTGACCAATGAAGAGAACAGGAGACAAGAAGCAAAACAGGAGGGAGACCAGGAGGATGTAAGAGAGGTCCCGGTTGTTGGCTTTGACAATGGGAGTTTCTAGATATTGAATGAATATGATTAAGACCAGGACTGTGGTTAGGAAGAAAAGTACGGCAAAAGAGACAAGGATGATGCCCAGAGGTTCTTCATAAGATAGGAAAGTTATAACTTTGGGGATACATTGGACTCGTTCCTCGTTTGGATATTGGTCATTTGTACACTTGATGCATTTTTCTGTATCTGAGAAAACCAAAAGCAACATTTCTTTAACATTCTGTCCTTTATATTTCAAGTGATGTGTTTTGGGGATAACAGCTATTACCAGCAGCATTTTGCAAAATTTATTTCTTAATATCTCCTGAAAAAGAAGATAGGAAGAATCCCGTTTTCTAAACCATACAGAGCTAATTGGAGCTATCAAATTGGGGAAAATCCTAGGCCTTGTATGATTTACTGTGTTTTCTGCAGAATTTTCATGGTAACCCAGATTATTAGAGGTAAATAACAAATCAGTTCATCTTAGAAGGCACACTTACTCTGAGCCACACTAGACTCAGAGGATGCCTGTCTGCTGATATATAGTTGGCTGGAAGAGGAAGGTAGTCCTGCAAATAATCTGTAATGACTACTGGGACCAGTGATAATATTGGTGTGATGAGGTGTACCCATAACTGTCCATATCACTTCACTGTGGACCAGTGATACCTTCCAATGATCTACAAGGGGAGGCCCATGTAGAGAGTATTGCAATAATCCTTCCAGGAAATGGACCAAAGACAATTCTCTAAGTTTCAAAGAACTCAGATGTTCCTAGAAAGATAAACGTGGAAGGACAGAGGAAAACTAAAAAGGAGTATTTTCTGTGGCATTGGCAAAACCTGTCCAATATGCCATACTCTCCAATCCAGTCTTTACTAATTTTTTGTTTTGAGAAGAAATTGTGCAGTTTGAAAATAAACAAAAAATCAGTTGAGATGTTCCTTTAACTTTCACTTTAATGAAAATTGCTCTGGATGAATCCACTTCCTCAAGGCCTATCTTTTCTTTGGTGTCACCCACCTTCCTGAGTGGCAATAGTCCCCTCTGGACAGGGAACACAGTCATAGCAGCAAAATGGCTCTCCTTCTTGCTTCTGCTTGACAAATCCAGGATGACATTTTTCCACACATTTGGACTGAGGCAGAGACTAAATAGAAAAACAATACCCACCCCCCCAAAAAAAATGTTAGCTCTAACCATCCTGACATGCTGACACACTCTTGAAATAAAAGTGATTGCTCAGTTTCTAAAATTATAGTGATATGAGATAGACGTGAAAACATGCCCCTCAGAAAGTGTAAGTCAAGAATCTTTTGTGCAGAACATATGAGCTGTGTGTGGGAATTTCTAAGGCCCAGCTAGATATCCTTTCTGTTGAAGAACTACAATTAGGTAACAACAACTGGCTTGAAAGAACAAACCCATATTTGTTATTAATTAAATTTGGAGCCTCATTTTCTTCCCAGAATGTCTTAAAATAGATAACAATCTAGATGAACAATTGCATTCAAGGTTTTTTTTTTTTAATGAAGTGACCTCTTATAAACCAAAGCCAAAATCTAAGCAACATTTCCTTTTAAATTGTCCCTCATTTTTTCAGATATCAGGAAAGGCCTTTCTTTGAGTCAAAATCATATTTCAATTCTTCAGTTTTCGGGGTCTCTCAGCAACCCAGTCATTTTGACTCCATGTCAACAAAAATTGTTGGACCTCCTTCATAGCAGCAGAAGGCCTATTGCACTATCCTAGTGGGGTAAAAATTGGAATAGATAACACTGGCCAGATCTGGGTTTCTAAAAACTTCTTGTCCTGACCTTCTATGAGAAACTGGTCCCAATTAGGATAAGTTGAATCTGATTCCAAAGGTTATTTCCCATTGGAACCAAAAAGATCTCTCCATCCAGTCCTGATTCAATTTCATCAAATTCAGTGGAAACCTGAACTCAAGCACTAGTCAACAAATTTGCCTTCTTGTTTCATATTTAAGGGCAAAGAAGAAGTGAACCATAATCACAAGCATTTGAGGGCCTCTCTTACCATTTTCATGCAGTTTCTCCATTTCAGCACTGAGCCATAGTGTATAGGCTTAGCCCAACGAAATGGGTCAGAACCCTTTTGGAATTAGAGAAAATTACTCAAATTTCTCTTACCCTGTTGTGCCACTTTAGCCATGACAGATAATCTTGGTTGATAATAAGTCTCTGTCTTGCAAAAGTCACCACTTTCTCTTTCTTGAGATTCTTTTTGGAGAGAAACACCCAGCTAATGAGACTCAGATCAGCCTTTAAATCTCCATTTTGGTCCAAGTACAGTTTGTAGTTGGAAATATTGTAAAATTCATTCTTCTCCAGAAAGGGATGGAACTAGAATGGGAACATCAAGGGATTTCAACAGTAATTTAATGGTAACTTATTGCTTTTTGTCTGTTCTCATTTGATTTTTTTTTTCTTCTACAGTGGTCTAGCTTGTAAATATTCTTAGGAGAACAAGTTTTACTGCTGTCTTTAAACAATGAAAAAAAAGGTTCAGAAAAAAATTTGTAAATCATGTATTGACAATATAGATTTTGAAAACAATATAATTGATAAAATTTGTCAATCATAGGAAACATTCAAAAGCAGGTCACAAATAATTTGCACAAACAAAAAGAATATTCATAAATTCCTTGAAAATAACAAGTAAATTACTGGAACACATGGACTTGTCAAGAAGAAAGATGCCAGGCTAATCTCCTCCTATCTAGACCAGATTGGAAACACATCCAATGACCGACCTACCTACCTACCTACCTACCTATATCTCTATCTATCAGACAGTCTATCTATTATCATTATTTATCTATCATCAAATTTATATGTTGCTTATTTCATGATGCGAGGCAATTGTGCATGTCTGAAAGTACAAATTTCCCACCAAGTCTTTTTACAACTTGAGAAGTTAGGGAGGATCCTATCTGAGTTTTTCTCTTTATGTAGTTGTGGGCTCCTCACCCTTTTTTTTCTGATTACATATTTTTAACAGATTGTGGGAATGCTGGTGATATAACTTGATTTCAGCAATGCATTAATGAACTCATTCCTGATGCAATGATTAGCAACCTAGCTAAGAGCCTTGTTGGTCTACTGGAGAGGAAAATCAGGATTCTGGGAACATCTTTTCCAACTAATAAAAGCTCTTAGGTAGAGAATGAATGAAAGATGTTACACAAATGCTTAAGATCTGTTCAATGTTATTCCAGACAATAGGACATGGGAAAATGAATTCAGTTACAGTAGAGAAGATTCTGACTGAATAAGAGGAAAAGTCATTTTAGAGGAGGAGGAATTTTTGTGCTGAGCCAGAGACCCAGAGAAGTTCAGTCTAATCATCACTGATTGTTTTAATGCAAAGACTGAGCAGCCATCAGTCAGAGAAGTTTTAACTGGGATTCCTGCAGAGAAGGAGAAGTTAAGCTAGGTGGTCTAAGGGGCTCCTTCAGATTTATGAAGGTAAAATTCTATGATACTTATCAAAAACATAAATCACACACAGGAATTTAATTAAAAATGCATGTATAATTTAAAAACTACCAATAATTAATATCAAACTATATCTGTCATAGTTCCCATTCTTGTGAACCTTATTGCTTAAGTGATAAAAAGGCCAAACTTGTTGGAGTCCTCTAACACACGTAGGTTGATACAGTTCCTCTCTTTCTCCTTTGAATTCCTTTCCCAAAGGAACTAGGTTTGATGGATCTTTGTCAGGACCGCATACCTGCCATGGCTGCAGCCTTGGAGCCCCCCACCTCATGTTGCCATCCTTCGGTCTCCTCCTGGATCTGGAGGAATATGCAGCATTCAAGGCATGGGCCAGAGTTTTAATGGCACTATAGAAACGGTGGAAATTAACATCTTGGATCATGTTCTTTTTCTTTTGGATCTCCAGTGGTGATATCTCAATGCATCTTTTACGGCCTTTGGCAGAAAAGATGTGCTTTGGAAAAGAACAGCGAAATGACTTATCTCCAAAAGGTGGATACAGAAAGTAATAAGATTTAAAGGTATCCTTTATTGGCCACTTTTTTTTCTCAAAATCAATAGTCCAGATGCTATTCACATATTTGAGATGTCTGTTGTATTCCAATGGAAATAATCCGATGAGTGTTGTGATCCAGACTTTCTGTTCAATGGGTCCTGGCAAATGTGTAAGTGTTAAATGGAAAGGAATAATCCTGTCCAAAACGGCACCATATTCTATGTAGTGAAGAAAGACATTGACTTGTCTCCACTTAGAGAGGACATTGCTGTGGAGTGCTGTAAGTCGGGTTGTTGAGAATTGTTGTGATATAACAACACAGATTCCATTCTTGACAAGCAAAGGAGCAAAAGTCCTCATGAAATTCTCTCCATTTTCTGTGTCTGAAGCAAAGAGACCAACCAGGGTCCATCTGAAATGGAGGAGCACTTGGACAATTCCTGGGTAGAGGATCTTTTTGTTAGGAAAAAGCTGGTGATAAAAAGGCAATTGACTTTTATCATGCTGCACCTCTGAAAATAATTCAAAATCAATCTGAAAAACAAGTGACAAATACAGTGTTATATTTTGGGTCAAATCAATTCCAAAATATTAGCTTTAAAGACATACAATTTGTTTCTCATAGACATATGGTCAGGATAATGAGTGTAGTAGCTGGAACAGTAAAGAACAGATAGTTGTAGTTGATTAGTTATAGGGTGCTGACTTATGCATGAGACAATCTACACTATGTTTGGTTGCATAAGTATAAAGGGGGACTGCAAGGCAATCAAACCGGTCAGTCCTAGAGGAGATCAACCCTGACTGCTCTTTAGAAGGCCAGATCTTGAAGTTGAAACTCAAGTACTTTGGCCACCTAATCAGAAGGAAGGACTCACTGGAGAAGAGCCTAATGCTGGGAAAGATTGAGGGCAATAGAAGAATGGGACGACAGAGAATGAGGGAGCTGGATGGAGTCACTGAAGCAGTAGGCGTGAGCTTAAATGGACTACAGAAGATGGTAGAGGACAGGAAGGCCTGGAGGAACGTTGTCCATGGGGTCGCGATGGGTCAGACACGACTTCGCAACTAACAACAACAACAACAAAAGGGAGAAGTTCCCTTTTTTAACCCTCCTTTTTTCTTCTCTTTGTTCTGTATACTGTTTGATTTTCCTCATGATATTCCTGTGTTCCTGACTATCTTGCATTTTTCTTTCTGGATGATGACAAAGATTGCTGTAAATTGGAACATTAAATATATTTATATACTGTATTTATAAAGCTACAAGTTTATGTTAGTGTCCCTGACTTCATCTGGACAGCTGCTATGCAATTCTTGGACATATATTTTTATAGATCATTGCTGATTAGTCATTAAACCATATGAAAATCTATATAAATAAAAATGTAAATGTTTGTTTGTTCAAAATCTTAAATCTCCGAAAGTTCTTCACCGATTGCTTTGAAATTTTGACACAACGTTGCATTCGAATACATGCGTGTTTCTATATACCTATATTATATAGATGTCACACCTGTGACAGGTAAAACATGTTTTTTTTTGAAAAACAGTGCCATCTGTTGGACGTAAAAGCAACACACGCTTTTACCAGACTGAGCCACAGCAACGCGTGGCTGGTACAGCTAGTAAAGAATAAAAAGCATAACATTAACAAAAGTGCATATAACAATAATATAAAACAAAATAAATTAAAAAGAATAAGAATAAAGAATGCAAATCATATTTCTGTATCATCCCTACAGCTTATGACAATCAGATCCACATGTCCATATGCCAACTAAAATGTTTGTTCAAATAAAGAGCCGTATTGAATGTACTTCTTTATTACTGACTAAACGAGAAATATGCCATTTTAATATAAAGCAGTGGTTCTCAACCTTTTTAATGCCGCAACCCCAACCAGTCGTAAGTCGAGGACTAAACTGGTCGTAAGTCGAGGACTAAACCGGTCGTAAGTCGGGGACTAAACCGGTCGTAAGTCAAGGACTACCCAATCGGTCGTAAGTCGAGAACTTTCCCTGCCCGGGAGCGCCACGCATGCGTGGTTCCGCCCCCTGCGCCGGCTGAGGCGTAGTTGGCAAGCGGCAGAGACGGAGCAGGCCGACCACCAGCTGGCCCAGCCCAAGGGAGGTAAGGCACCCGCCGGAAAAGGGGGAAAATGGACAAAAAAAATGGCGGACAGCCTTGCTTGGCGACCCCCGTGAAATGGTCGATCAACCCCAAATGGGGTCCCGACCCACAGGTTGAAAACCACTGATATAAAGGATCCAAGTAGGTCATTTGTCTAATCGGCAATCCAAGATAATCAATCTCTTTTTTATACAATTGTAATTCAAATAATAGGTGTAGTTTGTCTATCTTTGGGGCTCGGCAAATACATGTCTCTTCATTACAAGGGCTTTGGGTAAATCGTCCATATTTAACCATTGTGTCCAGTGCTCAACTCTGACTTGAGTATATATACAGTATACCACCTTAAGATGTTTAGGCATTTCTGCATTGAAATAATTGCCAATTTGGAAGTGCTTTTACTGTATAGTGGTTCATCCATTTCAATGTGTTATCCTTACTGAGCATGGCTATCTTTTCCTGCTTCAATATCTGAGTTCATTGTACAGCAGTGGTTTAGCTTGTTCTCCTGTTCCACAAGAGAAAGGAAGACCACAGCTCCTAATGTATCTTGTCAGTTGTACAATTCAAGAAGTCTTTAACTGAAATTCTGTCTCTTCTAAAAGACAGAATTTCGGGAGTCTGTCAGTTTTGATACGTTTAATGAAAAAATTGGGCACTGGGCATAAGACAGAAACTTGAGGTACGCTGCATGCTTTTCTCCATGTAAATGTAGATTCATTGAGCATGCTGCGTGCTCTTGGTCAGCCAAAACTCTATTGAAAACTTGCTTCTTGTTCTTCAGCAAATAATTCTTTGTTCATCCACCCACTCTCAACTCTACTTGAGAGGATCCTAGAATATATTTTAGCCACAATAGCTATTAGACCAATGGGCCTTCAATTGTATTTTATTCTGGAGGCTAAAACATATAAGGAAAGGCTGCTGGAATTGGGTATGCCTAGTTTAATGAAGAGAAGAACGAGGGGGGACACGATAGCAGTGTTCCAATATCTCAGGGGCTGCCACAAAGAAGAGGGAGTCAAGCTATTCTCCAAAGCGCCTAGAACTAAGGAGAAACTTCCTGACAGTTAGAACAATTAATCAGTGGAACAACCTGCCTCCAGAAGCAGTGAATGCTCCAACACTGGAAGTTTTTAAGAAGAGACTGGACAGCCATTTGTCTGAAATGGTATAGGGTTTCCTGCCTGAGCAGGGGTTTGGACTAGATGACCTCCAAGGTCCCTTCCAACTTTATTATTATTATTATTATTATTATTATTATTATTATTATTATTATTATTATTATTATTATTATTATTANTGTTGTTGTTGTTGTTGTGTTTAATATATATAAAAATACTATTGCCATCTTCAAATAAACTGGATATGGAAGGCATTATAGATATTTTATTGTAAATGAAGCTGCCAGTAGAGGACACCACTATTAGGATTTTTTTTTTAATAGTTCAGACAGCTGAAAGTCCTTCACAGGAGCTTTATTGCTCTTTAAGCCATTTATGATGAATTTCATCATGAATGTTTTAGGGTAAAAAATAGTTGACCTGTTGGATAATATGCTTGTAATTTTAAAAATAAAATGGTTGAGTAATAGTAATGAGTCCCTCCAAATTCATAAGTCACATGTGTTTTATCAGCCACAGGTAACATAATCCACTTGGATTATTTTCATGAATCTGGAATTTATTTACCATTGAATGTATTGTTTTTGTTAAGATTATTGTAGAAAAGACAATTTCCCATCTCTATTATGCTTTCCTTTTGTACAGAAGACCTTTCAATTGAACACAAAGCCTCTCCTCATCTTCCCAAGTGTGAAGCAGAACACCCAAAGTAATGATGATGATGTCACGAGAGGATATCACTGCTTTGATCCCTACCTCCTAAACACTGTAGATCCCAATCCCTAACGATGGCACCTGGAATGGCCATGGTGAAAAGCAGTTCTTCAATTCCAAATATAGTTGGATCTATTACATAACACCCCACTCAATTTACCTATAGAAAAATACACATACAAACCTGAGGGACTTTATAGGTGCCTCCTAATGTTGACATCTGGATGGAGTTGTCATTGGTTGCTGCATCAACAAGAGCCAATATGTTGTCCTTCCTTCCACAGCTGTAGTTGGGAACATTGGCTTCTCCAGTAGAGAGCATGTCCAGCAAGGCATCTGAAGTCACAAGTGTGTTCAAATAGTTGTCATGGATGTTGTAGCCAAGTGTGAGATTTCCCAGGAGCTGAGGAGTCTTGTTGATCATTTGAATGTTAAAAATGTAGCGTAGTATTCTTAACTTATCAAAAGGTAAACTAAGGTAAATAAAAATGTTCGTGTTATCATCATCAACAGCAGCAGCAGCAATAACAAAATACTTTTTTCAATTTAATCCTGTTTGTCTCCACAAGCCTTCTGAGTTTTAAGCCAATATTGATCCACAACCAGAGGCAAGTGATGGTTACCCATCACCACTTCATTTTAATGAGTGTTGGGGAGATGGGATGGAGATAGTTTTCCATTAAGATTCAGAATCACAAATAAACCATTATTTGCAGCAATACTAATTTTCATTGCCCAAGTAACCAGAATTCAAAATCACTCAATCATTAAATGCAAACCATCCTAATAGGAAGAGGCTGTTTCATAAATGACCCAGAAAGCAATTTAAAAAAAAATCATTCTCTGTTCCTGTAAGGATCAAGCATTGAATATGAATGAGTGATAATAAAAAATATGGAAATGGGCTGGCCAGAGGCAACTACAACCCATTAAATAACTACTTTAAACCAAAGTTGGTATTTATGTCACTTTAGATCAGGAAATTTATAGAATTGATATTCAAGTGACAATTCAGGATTGGATTGGGAAATGTATATATTATGGACTTTTTTCCTCTTTTTTCCCCCTGCTCCATGTTTGGATTTGAATCTCTTCCAAAAAATAAAACAAAAGAAAGAAACAATGGAAATCAAAACAATTCATAAAATTAGATAGATCCTGCAATATAGGCTTAAATGAAACAGGAAAAGAATGAGAGTGTTAGAATTGCAAACAGAAGGAATGTAACTCCATCATAGTGAGTGACTTACGACTCAAATTGACAATAAGGATCTGTGTTGAAAGGCAACATTGTTGTCCGCAGTATTTTTGTTCCAGTACTGATCATACTAATGAGATGGTCTCCTGGCCTGTAATAGCTCCATGGTTTTTTTTCATCCTGGTGGTTGAAATTCAGTGGACATTTCATTCTAAGCTTCCCAGTGATTGGCTGGGACATCGGCAGCATCAAAAGAAGAACAAGGAGTTTCATGATTCATAGGGCTGAATCGACCCCCTTCCTGTTTCTCAACAAGAACATCAAAAAGAGATAGAAAGCTCTTGCAAGTTGTAAATGCCGGTGACTTTCCTGATTCAGACAGAGACAAACTGAGTGTCACCCGGAAAAGAGAGAAAGGTACATTCAAGAGCACAGCCTCTGCCTGCCCCAAAACGTGTGCCACACAGAGTGTGATCTGAACATTTATCCTTTTTTTGATGCAAGATCCCTTCCACTTTGCTTCAGTTCTTGTTTACGTGAAAGGCAGAGAAGTAGCAGAAGAGGTCTCAAAGAGCAGAGTTGTGAAAATTACACAGAGAAGAAATTTCTCCTCTTGGGATCCTGAGCTTTTTTGGTGCTGCATTTACAGAGGGGTAGCAGGAGAAAAACATCTTAGTGAAGGGAAAAAAATCACAAATCCACTCTGGAGACACTGTTTTGCTGTGGTTGTGGTCCTTCCTGTCAGGACATGTCCAGAAAGTGATGCTGAAAGATGCTACTTCAACACCCAGGTAACTTCTGCTGTCCTTCAGACGTGGTAACTTGTCTCCAGAGACATGCAGGCTCATTTTATTGCCTGCAAGGGACTGCCGTCAGCCCAGAAACTGGCCAAGATGTTTCTTAAGCACATTTATAGATTGCATGGTGCACCAAAATGTATAATCTCTGACAGGGGGGTGCAGTTTATGGCCACATTTTGGAGAAGGTTTTTGGCAATAATTTGTTCATCGCAGGGGTTATCATCAGCTTTTCATCTGTCTATGAATGGGGTGGATGAAAAAGCGAACTCGATGGTGGAAGCAATACCTTAGATCAGTGATGGCGAACCTTTTAGAGACCGAGTGCCCAAACTGCAACCCAAAACCCACTTATGCATCGTCGAGTGCCGGGTGGGTGTGGCCCATTGGGTGGGTGTGGCCCATTGGGTGGGTGTGGCTGCGGTGGTAATGGCAGACTGGATGGGACTAAAAAGTTCAATCAATTCCAACTTTGCAAGATCTTTTTTTTCCCCGCAAGAAGTTGAAATTGACTGATTGATTGAACCTCTTTTTTTTTTGCACACAGCGGCGGAGGCCTAAAGCGAAAAGTTTTTATAAAACCCAGCTGAAGGCCTAGGACTGGGACGACGGTACGCGTGCCCACAGAGAGGGCTCTGAATGCCACCCCTGGCACCCGTGCCATAGGTTCGCCACCACTGCCTTAGATGTTATGTGGATTATCAACAAATGAACTGGACTGATCTCCTCCCTTTCGCTGAGGTGGCTTACAACAACAATGTTCATAGCAGCACTGGTTTTACACCTTTTAAGATCGCTACGAGGAAGGAATTCAACCCGATACCTGAGTATCCTCAAGGACCCTCTACCTCCCAGACTCTTGACCAATGGATGGGAGGGTAGGGTGAAGTTTGGGACAAATTGAAAATCGCACTGAAAAAAGCCTTGGAGATATAAAAAAAACAAGCTGATAAGAAAAGAGCTCCCCAGAGGTCATTCCATGTTGGGGAAAAGATTTATTTATCCACAAAATATCTGCAACTCAAATTGCCTAGTAAGAAGTTGGGACCAAAATACCTAGGCCCGTCATGGCGAACCTGTGGGCACCTATGGAACCCTAACCTATGGAACCTAGGTTAGGGGCTGATTTCCATGCTCCACTTGTCAGTGCGCCTCACTCTTCCCGCGCCGAGTGAATGCCGTTTTCATTCCCTGGTGTCCGTTTGCTCCCCTCACCGAACAGCCAGCCAGGGAATGGGCTGGCCGAGCCACCCTTCACCTGGAAAGGAGCCAAAGACAAGCCCGAGAGAAGGAAGCCACAGGACGGACTTTGCTCTTCCCACCATCCCTTAATCCTGCCGGCAGGTCCTCCCAGAAATGGCGGGAAGTTCCGATCCCTCCATGGAAGTTTCCCGTCCCTCCGCTGCCCACCTTCTATGAGGGCACTGGTTAAAGTTTGGAGTCCCCCCCACTTTATTATTTTTTGGGGGAGGAGATTTACCAGGAACGGTGCCTCTCCCCGGGATGACCAGAAGGGATCCCCTTCTTCAAAGGGAGCTCCTGAGCTTGGCTATCCGGACAGCTCCCTGTCTGATCCAAGTGAGCCCCTCCCAGCCCCAATCCTCACTTCTTCCAAATCAAGGGACACTTTCAGGGCATCCCTGCGCCAGAAGAGCCCCCCCACTTCTCTTGCCCTGCGCCTCCTCCTCTTCGTCTTCCACCTCACCAGCTGCCGGGCTCCTGGTGGGCCTGCCCCGCTTTAGCAGCCTCAGCCCGCCCCCGCCACCCCCAACCTCTACTTCAGCCCCAGCACCGCCACCACCGCTGCTGTGAGAAGGTACCCCAAGCCTTTTTGCCGAGCTGCCCAGCAGGACGCCCATCTATTGGCCGGGGCCAGAGGGGAGGCTGCAGTGCCTTTGCACTTTGCAGAAGCTCGCTATAGGCAGGGGGAAGAGGAGGCACGCGTTTGCACTTTGGAGGAGGCAGAGGGAACGTAGTGCCCATTTGTGCTTTGCAGAAGCTCGCTGTGGGCAGGGGGAGGAGGAGGCGCACATGTTTGCACTTTGGAGGAGGCAGGGAGAATGTAGTGCCCATTTGTGCTTTGCAGAAGCTCGCTGTAGGCAGGGGGAGGAGGAGGTGCACGTGTTTGCACTTTGGAGGAGGCGGGGGAACGTAGCACCCATTTGTGTTTTGCGGAAGCTTGCTGTAGGCAGGGGGAGGAGGAGCGTGTTTCCATTTTGGGGAAAGGGAGAGAGAGGAAGGAAGGAGGGGAGAGAGGAGGAAGGAGATGGGAATAAGAAAGGGTGACAGGCAAGGAAGAAGGGGAAGGAAGGAAGGAAGGAAGGAAGGAAGGAAGGAAGGAAGGAAGGAAGGAAGGAAGGAGATGGGAATGAGAAGGAGGGAGGCACCTGACCCTGGGGATGCTGCAAAGGTCAGAAATGAAAAATGGTCATAAGCCACTTTATTTAGTGCCTTTGTAACTTCAAGCAGTCACTAAGTTAACTGTTGTAAGTTGAGGACTACTGTACTTTATCACTTTTTTCCTTTTGGGGGGGGTCATCAAGTTTTTGACACCTTGCTAGGGGACTGGAAAAGCCCTGAGTTAGAGTACTTGGATTGCAGCTGCTTTCTTGCAGGTATGTGGAATGGCCCGTAACCCACAGGTTTTACAAAATTAAATGAGGAAGTTGGTTACAGCTTATTAGGAAAGATAAAATAGACAACCAAGAATGGTTTATTGACCATTCTTCGTCCAGATTTTATATCAGTTGCATTTGCTAGTACAGGCATTCTGCGCTTCAGATTTCTGTTATTTTCAGCATCTGGCAAAATGAATGAGTACTTTTCCAACAACCTGTAAAATCCAAGACACCTTGCTTTCATTGTTTAATTCCCCCCTCATACAGTAGTGGCCAAAATTGTGGAAACCTTTTGGGAAAAGTGTACAGTAGAAATGCCACCTTTGGTTAAGTTTCCACCAATTTTTCTTCTAACTTCTTTATAACTGTAGCCTTGTTCACTTGATAATACTATTTTATATTGCTTTTGGAGCAACTAGTCAACTCTTTGCACACCATTACTTTAATTTTATTATGTTTTACAAGCTCACTAAATGAAAGAACACAAAAAACCCAACCAACTTGATAGCGATCACATAACACACTGACAAATGTCCTCCTCTCAACTTCAATACATGACATCAATAACTGACTCTTACTGTGATCTGATTGGCTCATTGCCAAAACAAGATGATGAGCCTCCTGCCCACTGCCCCACCCACAGAGACCCTCTGGATCTCCCCTAACCATGCCCGGGCGCCACAGGCATCCCTCCTCAAGAGCAACATCGAGGTGGCCACGCCCACCCTGACAATGCCCACCCACACTGCCATGACTATCATAGCCATGCCCACTCGGTGGCCACACCCACCCGGCACTCGGCGATGCATAAGTGGGTTTCAGGTTGCAGTTTGGGCACTCAGTCTCTAAAAGGTTCGCCACCACTGGTGTAGACTATTGGAAAAGTTAAGACTTAAAATTCTTCTGTCTCACATTTCTACATTTCTTCTGGTTGTAAGATGCTCCTTTGTATTCAGGTCTGGCTTCAAAATGATGATGTAGCACTTGGAAATAAAGATGCAGCCCAGCAGAGCAGCACTGGAGGACAAGATGGAGAAGACCTGCACAACCACCATGTATTTTCCTTTGGTGCTCAGGTAGGTGGGTAAAAAACTCACCCAGACGCTGCAGAACACCAACATGCTGAAGGTGATAAGCTTGGCTTCATTGAAGGCCCCAGGGAGATTCCTGGCTGGAAAAGCCACAGTGAAGCAAATGGCAGCCAGGAAGCCCAGGTAGCTGAGGGTGATGTAGAACATGATAACAGAGCCTTCATTGCATTGCAGGATGATCAATCCAGGCTGGGAGTATATGTCAGAATCAGGGAATGGGGGAGAAACTCCCAACCAGATGGTACAGATGATAATTTGGACAGCAGAACAAGAAATGATGATAGAGTTGGCCAAGCTCTTTCCCAACCATTTCTTCACTTGATTTCCTGGTTTTGTGGCCAGAAAAGCTAGCACCACTGTGATTGTTTTGGCCAAGAGAGAAGAAATGGCAGTTGAGAAGACAATGCTGAATACTGTTTGTCGAAAAAGGCAGGTAGCTTTCCTTGGTTGACCAATGAAAATTAAAGAAGACAAGAAGCAAAGCAGGAGGGAGACCAAGAGGATGTAAGAGAGGTCCCGGTTGTTGGCTTTGACAATGGGAGTTTCTCGGTATTTAATGAATATGATTAAAACAAGGCCTGTGGTTAGGAACAAGAGTAGGGCAAAAGAGACCAAGACGATGCCCACATATTCTTCGTAAGACAGGAAGGTTATAATTTTGCGAATACATTGTATTTGATCCTCATTTGGATATTGTTCAGGTGGACACTTGCTGCATTTTTCCATATCTGAAAATACCAAAAGGATTAATTTTTTTAACAACCTCTCCATTCACATTTTAAGAAATAGCTTCTTAGACTTTGGATACCAAGAACATTTTCCCAAATGCATGTTTTAAGATAATAATAAGAATACCATTTTCATACATACACATACACACTCACATACATACATACACACACACACACACACACACAGACACATAATTTGGGAAGTCTTAGGATTTCATGTTAATGTGCAGAACCTACAGTATTAAAGGTTAATAATGAATTAGTTAATCTATCTAGATACACTTCCTGAATCCTGCAGGATGGTACTTCTTAATATACTGGACTCAGAGGATTTCTATGTTGTGAAACCTAGCAAGGTGACAGAGAAATTCCTAGTCATGGAAATAATCTAGAATGGCTAATAGGAACAGTGGAAATATGAGTGGAATGAGATGTCCCAATAACTGTCCACAGCACCTCATTGTGGACCAGTAATAACTTCTTGGTGATTATCACAGGGAAGCACATGTAGAATAATTTGCAAGAATCTTTCCAAAGATTATACTAAGATATTTCCTCAACTTTCAAAGAAATCTGATTTTCCTGGAAGTCAAAATATAGAAGGAAACATCCAAACTAAAAACAGAAGAGATATATGGTAGTAATACAGGTTGCCTAATATGGCAAACCCTCTTTCAAAATAATTTTGCTATTAGATAAGAAACTATGCACTTTCAAAATAAAGAAGAAAACATTTGCGCTTCTATCTGTCTCTTAACTTGCACTTCAATATAAATGCTCTGGATGAATCTACTTCCCGAAGGCCTGCTCTTTTCTTTGGTATCACCCACCTGCCTGAGTGGAGATGGTCCCCTCTGGACAAGGAACACAGTCATAGCAGCAAACTGGCTCTCCTTCTCGAGCCTGCTTGACAAATCCAGGATGACAACTTTCCACACATTTGGACTGAGGCAGAGACTAAGCAGAAAAACAATTAATGCCAAAGAAAATATGTTAGGACTAACCATCCATAGAACCCCTTTGAAAGTTATCTAAAATGGTCTCCCAGTTAAGATAACTAGGAAAAGGTCCTTATAAATTAGGGCTGTCATCCTTAAAGGAGAGGATCTTTGTTTATTTTTATATTTTTCTTTAATTTATATGGCTGCCATCTTAGTCATATAAGACTAAAACTGAGTGCCTAGTTTCTAGAACCATATTTAGTTGACATAGAGATAATGTCACAAAAATATGTTTCTCAAAAATTCAAGCAGGAGATGAACATGCATATGACAATTTGTCATAAAAGATTATTTCTAAGGCCCAGTTAGTTATCCTTTCAACTGAAGAACTACAATTAGGCAGCACCAACTGGAATGGAAAGACAGACCCTTGCTTATTACTACTGAAATTTGGAACCTCATTTCTGCCCAGATAGACTTAAAGTAGTTAATGATCAAATTAAACAATTGCATTTAATGGGTTTTCAGATGGAGCACCGTTTTAAAAGCCAAAGGCCAAATCTAAGTAATATTTCCTTTCAAATTCTCCCTTGTTACTTTCAATATCAGAAAGGGCTTTTCTTTGAATCAAAGTCTTGTTTCAATGCTCTGGTTTTCTGGGTCAGGTCATTATCTCACATCAGACCAGTTATTATGATTTCAGGTGAACTAACTGCCTTGGACTTCCTTCAAATGAGCAGAAGGCCTATTGCTCTATCCCAGTGGGGTGAAAGGAAACCATGGCTAATTCTGGACACATCTGGCCTGCTTAAAAGCATTGTTGATTGTGGACTTTTCCTTTCAGGGGACACTGTGCCCAGTCAGAATAATTTGAATCCTAAGGAATATTTGCCACAGAGACAAATGGGATATCTATCAGGTCTTGATTCAATTTCATTGGATTCTGAACCAGAACTTAGGAACCGTTTAACAGAATTGCCTTCTCCTTTGCTATTTTGGAATAAGGAATGAGCAAAGTTGAGTCTATCAGTATCACAACTGTTGGCACTTGAGAGTATCTTTCACCGCTTTTATGGAGATACTCGATTGCAGAGAATACAAAGGGCCATGACCTATGTCCTAAAAAAAATGTCATCTGGCATCTCATGTTGGACAGTGCAGAATCAACTTAAAAGATTACTCCATATTTTACCATGTAAAGGACACATTGATCAATATTACTGAAGCTTTCCAAGCAGTCTAAGAAAACTATGAGATTTCTGCTCCACACATTCAATTCCCAGTGAAAGTCCTTGGTGATTAGGCTTAGCCAACCTAATTGCACATATATACAACATAGTATACTTAGATTTCAGTAAATAATTTCTAGTAGACCACAACCTACTTCTTGGCAAGCTAGTAAAATGTGGCATAGACAGCACTACCACCCAATGGGTTTGTAACTGGCTGACAAATTGTTCTCAACATTTAGTCCTCAATGGAACTACATCCATATGGAGTGAAGTAAGTAGTGGGGCACTCCAAGGTTCCACTTTAGGCCTAATATTCTTCAATATCTTCATAAACAATCTAGATGAAGTAATTGAAGGGGAACTCATCCAATTTGCAGATGACACCAAGCTGACAGAAATAGCCAGCATCCCAGAAGACAACCTCAAGATTCAAAAAGATCTTGACAGATTTGAACACTGGGTACTATCTAACAAAATAAAATTCAACATACATAAATGTAAGGTTTTACACTTAGGCAAGAAAAACCAACTGTATAGGTATAGACTAGGTGAAACTTAGCTAATGCCTGTAACAGCAAGAGGGATCTAGGAATCCTAGTGGTTCATCACTTAAATATGAGTCAGCAGTGTAGGGCAGCAGCCAAAAAAGCCAATGCAATCCAAGGATGCATTAATAGAAAGACAGAATCAAGATCACATGAAGTTCTAGTACTGCTTTACTAAGCCTTGTTAAGACCACACTTGGAATACTGCATCCAGTTCTGGTCATCACAATACAAAAAAGATGTTGAGACTCTGGAAAGAGTGCAGAGAAGAGGAACAAAGATGATTAGGGGCCTGGAGGCTAAAACATATGCACAACAGTTACAGGAATTGGGTATGTCCAGTCTAATGAAAAGAAGAACTAGGGGTGACATGATATCACTCTTCCAATATTTGAGAGGCTCCTACAAAGTTGGGGGCGGGTGTCAAATTATTATCCAAAGCACCAAAAGGCAAGACAAGAAACAATAGTTGGTCATAAGACTAAAATATTGTCTAAAAATATGAATGTTAATGAAAGAAGGGATTTAGTAGAATTAACTGGTTTTGAAATGGTTAAAAAAGTTAAATATTTGGGTATAGATATTACAGCCTCAAATACGAAGCTGTTTAAAAATAATTATGAAAAATTATGGGGTTTGGTACAAAAGAATCTACAGGATTGGAAAAAATTGCAATTATCAATGTTAGGTAGGATTTCAGTTATTAAAATGAATGTACTTCCTAAGTTCTTATTTTTGTTTCAAATGATACCGGTTTTGAAGAAGGATGCTGGATTAGATGAATGGCAAAAGGNAAATGAATGTACTTCCTAAGTTTTTATTTTTGTTTCAAATGATACCGGTTTTGAAGAAGGATGCTGGATTAGATGAATGGCAAAAGGGTATTAATAGGTTTATATGGTCAGGAAAAAAGCCAAGAGTGAAGTTCAAGATTATCCAAGATGCGCGGGAAAGAGGAGGGCTGAAAGCCCCAAATTTGAAATTGTATTATGATGCGGTGGTATTTACAGCAATTAGTGATTGGGTGAATGTAACTAATAAGAGGATGCTTAGTTTAGAAGGATGGGATTTGTTATATGGATGGCACGCATACCTTTTTTATAATAAAAAGATGGATAAGGCATTTAAAGCCCATATTTTAAGGTATGCGTTGTTAAGAGTTTGGAGGAAATATTATAACAGATTGAGTTATAAAATTCCACTTTGGGCTGTTCCTGAACAAGCAATAGAAGGGGTCACTAGAGGAGTAAAGTTAGACACAATAACTTATAAAGATCTATTGATGTGGGTTGGTCAGAATTGGGAGCTTAAACCAATAGAAGAACTATTGGAGGGACAATTAGTAAATTCCTGGTTCCAATATAATCAGTTAAAGGCAAGATGGCAGATGGATAGAAAGGTGGGTATAACACCTGAAGATATCAACTTAATTAAGCAAATTAAAGATCAATCAAGTTCTAGTTATCGACTATGGAAAACCCCATTTCTGCCCTCTCTGGATTCTGTCATACTACGAAGGGGAAGGGGGATGAGCAAAGGGGTTTTATGGCTCTCACTTCCTTCGTTACAACTTCAAAGGGACTGAATGTGGATATCACCAAAAGGACTAACCATAACAATAGGGCCCATCACCTTTCATGTACTCCTCTCTGAAGTCTCTCTTCCGCCAGCCGTGAGGAAAAAGGGGGTGGAAATGTAACGCCTGGGATTGTCGCTAGAAGGACAGTGGGGTGAAGGGCTGCTTGGGGCCACTTAAAACCTTGAATGGGAGGGCTTCGGCCCCAGGTCCTGTCTAGAACGCCTGCAACCATCTTCTCTTAATAAAGGCGCCTGTTGGAAGAAATATTCCAAGAGTTCTGTCTTCTTAAGATGCAAAGTGGGGTGGGTCCTTACTCCTTTGCGAGTCCTCTGGTTCCTCACCAGGCTGGAATTGTGACTGAAAGTTTTCCCACAGTCAGGACATTCAAAGGATTTCTCTCCTGTGTGAGTCCTCTGGTGTCTCACAAGGTGAGAATTACTAACGAAACTTTTCCCAGTCAGAAAATTCAAAGGGTTTTTCTCCAGTGTGAGTTGTCTGGTGTCTCACCAGACTGGAATTGGTATTGAGACATTTTTAACAATCAGGACAATCAAAGGGTTTCTCCCCTGTGTGAGTCCTCTGGTGTTTCACAAGGCTGGAATTATTACTGAAATATTTTTCACAAACAGGGCATTCAAAGGGGTTCTCTCCTGTGTGAATCCTCTGGTGTGTTACCAGGATGGAATTCTTACTGAAATCTTTACCACAATCAGGACATTCAAAGGGTTTCTGTCCTGTGTGAATCTTCTGGTGTGTTACCAGGTTGGAATTGTCACTGAAACCTTTACCACAATCAAGACATTCAAAGGGTTTCTCGCCTGTGTGAGTCCTCTGGTGTGTTACCAGGTTGTAATTATTACTGAAACCTTTACCACAATAAAGACATTCAAAGGGTTTCTCTCCTGTGTGAATCCTCTGGTGTCTCGTCAGGCAGGAACTGTTACTGAAACCTTTACCACAATCAGGACATTCAAAGGGTTTCTCTCCTGTATGAGTCCTCTGATGTCTTACCAGGCTGGAATTCCGACTGAAACCTTTACCACAATCAGGACATTCAAAGGGTTTCTCTCCTGTGTGAGTCCTCTGATGTGTTACCAGGCTGGAATTGTCACTGAAACCTTTACCACAATAAAGACATTCAAAGGGTTTCTCTCCTGTGTGAGTCCTCTGGTGTTTCACAAGGTTGAAATTGTCACTGAAACCTTTACCACAATAAGGACATTCAAAGGGTTTCTCTCCTGTGTGAGTCCTCTGGTGTCTTACCAGGCTGGAATTCTGACTGAAACCTTTACCACAATAAGGACATTCAAAGGGTTTCTCTCCTGTGTGAGTCCTCTGGTGTGTTACCAGGTCAGAAATATTACTGGAACCTTTACCACAAACAGGACATTCAAAAGGTTTCTCTCCTGTGTGAGTCCTCTTGTGTCTCACCAGGCTGGAATTGGTCCTGAAACTTTTACCACAATCAGGACATTCAAAGGCTTTCTCTCCTGTGTGAGTCCTCTGGTGTTTCACAAGGGTGGAAATGTCAATGTAACCTATACCACAATAAGGACATTCAAAGGGCTTCTCTCCTGTGTGAGTCCTCTGGTGTATTACCAGGCTGGAATTGTAACTGAAGCCTTTACCACAATCAGGACATTCAAAGGGTTTCTCTCCTGTGTGAGTCCTCTGGTGTATTACTAGGTGGGAATTGTAATTGAAGCCTTTACCACAATCAGGACATTCAAAGGGTTTATCTCCTGTGTAAGTCCTCTGTTGTCTCATCACGTGGGAATTTTAAATGAAACTTTCACATTATCCAGGCACTCATACGTGATGTCAGTCCTCTGATGTCTCACCACATTGTCATGTTCAATAGAGTATTTACCACATTTGGAGAAATTTTGTGGCTTCTCTCCTGTATGGGTCCTCTCATGCGTAATCAGCTGTGATTTGCAAGTTGTATCTTTTGCACAATAAACACATCTATGGAGCTTTTCCACCACTTATATCCTTGAGGATGTCAAAACATGTGTGATCCCTTTTTTAATGGTTTTTTTTTTAATTAAAGCTGTTTTCTTCGTCCCAGAACACGGTTTGCATCACTGTCTGCTTTGGGTGGCTCTCCAAGTGACTTTTTCCTATCCAGTGACTTCCAGATATTTCCCTCTTTTACTGAATAAAGAATAATTTCCCTTGACTTCTCATGTAATGTATCCTTGAGTTCCATATGCTCTTCTTACTCCAGCTTGAAATATTTCTTAATTTTCTCTTAATTTTACCTATCACCTGCTGGAGAAGGAGAATATTATGGCTTTCTGAAGGAAATGCAAAATATTTTGATTTCTGGGTCAATTTTCTTTCAACGTTGCTTCTTATTCTCAGTTGTCCAGAGTGCTCTTATTGCCATCCTCTTTGCCTATAGGATTTAAAGAAAAGTGCAATGTTAATTGTTTNGCATGATCAAATGGGCCCAAAACATCGAAGAAACTATAATGTTGGATACTTGGGAGAAAATTTGGATCAGGAATGTTAAATTTACACAGGCACAAAATTTACGGGAAAATTTTTACAAAATGTTTTACAGGTGGCATTTAGACCCACAAAAGTTATCATATATGTATCCTAACTTACAGCCCAAATGTTGGAGATGTGGAAGTTTAGAAGCATCATATTTTCATATTTGGTGGTCATGTAGAGAAATAAAGGCATTTTGGATCAAAATATGGTGGATTACCCAAAATAATTTTAAAAAGAAAATAAAATTCACACCGCAGCTATTTTTGTTAGGGATAACTGAAGATTTAAATACTCAAGAAGTGACTTTGATGTTAAATCTTATTACTGCAGCAAGATTATTAGTAGCTCAATACTGGAAACAAAAAAAATTGCCTTCCATGGATGAATGGAGAAATAAGGTTTCTAACCTGGCGGAGATGGCAAAAATCTCCACGTATTTGAAAGATCAATATCAGAAAAGATATATTAAAATATGGGAAAGATGGATAGTTTATATACAGAAGAGATATGAGATAAAAAATTACCATGTAGGTTATGAATAAATTTTTTTCTTATGTTAGTAGAATGAATGTTATGAAGGGGGTTAAAGAAATTAGGATGTTGTTTATTTTAAAATTAGAGAGTATGGTAGATAAGTTGTGGATATTATAATGGCTTGGTAACCCTGTGTTCAGTTCTGGGAAGTGAGGGAGGGGAAGGGGGGGAAGGGAAGGGAAGGGGGATAATGGGGTGGGGGGAGAGTTGGGATGGTATTATAAGTATGCATTAATAGTTATATAACTAAAATGTGTAATGTTAGAATTGAAATGTATGTATGTTAATGCATTTTAAGTTTGAAAGATGTATAACTCTACTTTAAAAATGAAAATTTTCAAAAAAAAAAAAAAAGAAACAATAGTTGAAACTAACAAAGGAGAGAAGCAACCTAGACCTAAAGAGAAATTTCCTAATCGGGAGAGCAATCAACTAATGGAATAGCTTGCCTTCAGAAGTTATGGGTGTTCCATCACTGGATGCCTTTAAAAAGAGACTGGACAACCATTTGTCTGAAATGGTACAGGGTCTCCTGTATTAGAAGATCTCCGAGTTCCCCTCCAATTTTATTATTCTGTTCTAATCTGAAATGGATGCTCAGGCTTTAGGAAATAGAGAAAAGACAGCAATATTTCTCCCACCTTGTTTAGCGACTTTAGCAATGATAGAGTATCTTTATTGACAGTAAAACTCTGCTTCTCAAAACTCCCCAGTTGCTCATCGATGGGATCATATCCAGGAAGAAGCAGCCAGCTTATGACGTTCAGATCTGCTGATACATCTCCATTTTGGTCCAAGTACAATTTCCAATGGGAAATATTGCAAAACTCATTTTTCTCCAGAAATGGATGGAACTAGAATAGAAATCCAGGGACTTTAAAAGCAAAAAAACCCTCGGTTTCTTATTCCAGGTGATCTTTTTATATTTGAATCTTTCTTCTACAGTTGTCTAACTCACAAATATAGTTAGTTGGGAGAACAAGCGTTACCATTTTCTTCAAAAGTGAAAAAGGCTCACATAAATTGGTCATTCACATATTGAAAAAAATATGTATTGAAAAATATAATTGACCAAATTTTCCTATTAAAGGGAACATTTTAGAACGCATCACTAATAAATTGAACAAACAAACAATGTGATTATTCATAAATGCCTTGGAAAAAGAGAGAGAGAGAGAGAGAGAGAGAGAGAGAGAGAGAGAGAGAGAGAGAGAGAGAAAGAAAGAAAGAAAGAAAGAAAGAAAGAAAGAAAGAAAGAAGGAAAGAAGGAAAGAAGGAAGGAAAAAGAAAGAAAGAAGAAAGAAAGAAAGAAAGAAAGAAAGAAAGAAAGAAAGAAAGAAAGAAAGAAAGAAAGAAAGAAAGAAAGAAAGAAAGAAAGAAAGGAGTTCTCAGAAAGAAAGTTGCCAGGCTCATCTCCTCCCAAGGAGACCAGATGGGAAACATGACTGTATGAGCTGATTCTACAAAGGATACATTAAGAGACTCTTATAAGTCTTATAGTACAAATCTCCCACCAACATTTTTTGCAGACTGAGATGTTAAGAAGGATCCTTTTTTATTTCTATGCACACCTACAACCCTTATTATTTTACTCAAGGCTGCTAAGATATCCAACAGAGTTTCTTCTTTCTATTTTCCCCACAAAAACAACCATGTGAGATTGGTTGGGCTGAGACTGATCAACCTGGGCTGAATCAACCTGGGATCCATCGGGCTGGGATCAGCCTGTGAGGTTCATCAGGCTGAGAGTGAGTGATTGGCCAAAGTAACCCAGATGCCTTTCATGGATAAGGCAGGATTTGAATTTGCAATCTCCCACTATCTAGTCTGCTGCTGTGCCATATATCCAAATATCATCATACTTTCTTAATAGATTGTGTGAATGCTGGTGATATAACTTGATTTCATCAAAGTATTAGCAATATATTTCCTGATGCGATGATTAGAAATCTGAATCTTAAGTGAAGGCTGAATACTATGATAATTAAGTGTATAAAAATGGTCTTAAAAATTGTACTAGAATGATTTTCTATGCTCCTTGTATAACTGGGGACTTGTGAATAGAAATTAGTTCTTGGTCAACTACTTTTCTATATTGTCATTAATAAAGATAGCTATTTGATAAAATGTGATTTTGTGATGCAACATTTATATCAACACATAGACAAACCTATCGTGATATTGTTTTAAGAATAAAAAGCTTCCCAAAAAATTTTGGATACTGCCTATTTGTATGCAAATG
This sequence comes from Protobothrops mucrosquamatus, assembly GCF_001527695.2. NCBI lineage: Eukaryota > Metazoa > Chordata > Lepidosauria > Squamata > Viperidae > Protobothrops > Protobothrops mucrosquamatus. Next base: position 108,113 of record NW_015388091.1, on the reverse strand, counting down.
ACTACTATACGTGAACAGATTGATTGTCTAGAGCAGTGGTTCTCAACCTTCCTAATGCCGCGACCTTTTAATATAGTTCCTCATGTTGTGGTGACCCCCAACCCTAAGGGCTCTCCAAGCGTGCACCGACGCCGCCCACTCACCTGCCGCGCCCGGGGCTCAGCGCACCTCGCCTGTCCTCACCTCACTTCTGAAGGTCGCCAGCCTGCCCAGCTCCAGCTGGCCGGGGAAGGGGGGGGCAAGAAGGCCGCTCCGCTGGCTCCGTCCAGCCTGGTTGGAGAAGTGCCCAGGCGGGGAGAGGGAGAGAGAATGAGAGAGAGAGAGAGAGCCAAGAGGGCGACAGCACTGGCAGAGCTTAGTTCAGCCTCCTCCGTGGAAAGGGCCACGAAGCAGCGCAGCCTCCCTTAGGAGATGCTTGACGGAAATGAATCTGGTGCTGCAACGTCCCCCAGCTCGAAGCCGTGTGGAGACAGATAGAGGAGTGGTGTCTCGGTTCCTAAAACCATCGGAAATATATGTTTTCCGATGGTCTTAGGCGACCCCTGTGAAAGGGTCATTCGACCCCCAAAGGGGTCGCGACCCACAGGTTGAGAACCGCTGGTCTAGAGTCTTTAGTGTGTGCTTTTCAGGCTGAAATTGGGTGACTGATTCAGCTGATGTGTTCTGTTAAGGTGCTCTTCTATCAGTCCCCTCCACCAAAAAGATCCTGCATGAGAAGGGCAATATGGACAATTGTTGGATCTGGCAGAGTGAGAGCTCTGGATCACAAACATGATGCCTTTGGTGTATCCCTGCATAACAGTCGCACTATCACTGCTAAACTTAATAGGGAAACTAAGGGGCAAGTTCAGATATTTGTGATGATGAAGACTCAATTGGGCAGGGGATGATGGTCCATGAGGAAAAAGTTATCTTGATAAGTGAAGGTCTGCATCAGGTATTGCAAATCAGCAATGTGTATCTAAAAAGAGAAGCCGTCTTCTGGTTGGTGACTCAATTGTAAGAGGTGTCTATTTAGGAAAGGATGTGGAGTATTGAAGGAGGTGAGGTATCTGCCTGGTGCAACTGCCAGCAGAGAAAAGGGCTCATTGTTAGGATTGTCAACAATGCTAGTAAGGATCATAAGGTTGATGTTATTATTCATCTTAGCACTAATGATCTGTCCAAACCAGATGTGCTCCCTATACATAAGAATTTCCAGAGTTTGGGGCAAGAATTCCTTAGCTGATTGGGCCCACAAGATGCCCTTCTTCCGGAATAGGTGTGTTGGGCCTGTCCCATTGGGGTGAGATTGTTTCTCAGGTAGCCTAGACCCATATTGTGCAGAGCTTTAAAGGCGACAAACAACACCTGGAATTGCACCTGGAAGCAAACAGTGCAGCTAGTGGAGCAGTGATGTAACATGTGCGACCCCAGGGACCCCAAAAACTATCCATGCTACTGAATTCTGCACCAGTTGCAGCCTCCAAATCTCTTCAAGGGTAGCCCCATGTAGGATGCATTGCAATAGTCCAAGCAGGAGATGACCAGGGTTTGAGTGTCTAAGCACAGGGACCCCTGATCCAGGAAAGGGTACAACTGGTGCACAACACAATGTTGTGCAAAGGCTATCTTAGCTGTGACTGACACATGCTCTTCAAGGAGTTTTGAGTCCAGGAGAACCCAGATTCTGGACCAGTTTTTCAGGGGTAGAGAAACCCTGTCCAGAACTAAAGATGTTAAATTATTGGATTCTAAAGATCCATGCAGCAAAAGCCACTTGATGTTGCCAGCATTTATCCAAAGCTTCTTATTCCCCATCCCTGCAATATTATTCTCTGGGTGATTAGTTTGGTCAGCCTGTTGGCCTTTTGTAGCACAAGGAGGTTGAGAAGATTATTCTCCCTCTCCTTTGGAGTCTTATGCATCCTGGGAGGGACTCCATACCTGCCAGGGCTGCAGCCTTGAAGCCTCCAAACTCTCTTTGCCCTTCTTGCTTCTCCTTCTGGCTCTGGAAGAATATGCAGCTTTCAAGGCATAGGCCAGAGTCTTAACAACACTGTGTAAATGGAGGTGAAAAGGGATCCAATTACTTCTACTTTCCTCTATAGGCTCCAGTGGTGCTTTCTGGGTGCATCTTTTCCGACTTTTGACAGAAAAGATGTGTTTTGAAAAAGAACAGTGAAAAAAACGTTCTTCCAATTTCACATAGAGTTTAGTTCCAATGACATCATCTTCTGGCCTTTTTTTTTCCTGAAAAGCAAAGTTCCAAATACTATGGGCAAATTTGTAAAGGTCATCCCTACTTGATAGCAAATAGTCGATGGCTCCCATGATCCAGATTTTCCCTTCAATAGGTCCTGGCATACTTTCAAATTTAAACTGGAAAATACGAATCCTGTCCCAAATGTCAATATTTTCTATGTAGTTCACAAAGACATTGACTTGTCTCCACTTAGAGACATCATCACCGAGAGGTGCTGTATATCCAGTTGCTGAGAAGCGTCGTGATATAACAACACAAATTCCATTCCGGACAAGCGTAGGAGTAAAAGTCCTGATGAAGCTCTCTCCCTCATCTGTGTCTGAAGTAATGAGACCAATCAGGGTCCATCTAAAATGGAGTAGCAGTTGGACAATTGCTGGATACGTGCTCCCTTTTAGGGGGGGGAGCATCCGGTTAAAAAAAGGGAATTTGCTTTTATCATTCAGAGCCTCTGAAACAATTGCATCACTGATCTGAAAAAGCAATGAAGAATGTTATGCTATATTTGGAGACAGATCAAATCCCAAATACTAGATTTTAACAAATCCAACCTGATATTCATGAAATAATAATAATAATAATAATAATAATAATAATAATAATAATAATAATAACAACAACAACAACAACAACAACAACAATAATAATAAAGTTGGAAGGGACCTTGGAGGTCATCTAGTCCAACCCCCTGCTGAGGCAGGAAACCATATGACAGCCGTGGCCAGGAGGACTTTTCATCAGGTTCGCCTGATATGCCAGTTGCGCCCCTTTCTGGATTGTGACGCTCTATGCACGGTCACTCAAGCCCTTGTTGTTTCCTGCCTGGACTATTGCAACACTCTCTACATGGGGCTCCCCTTGAGGTGCACCCGGAGGCTCCAGCTAGTTCAGAATGCGGACGCGCGGGGGATCCTGGGGGCCTCTAGATACTCCCATGTAACACCTCTCCTGCGTGAGCTGCACTGGCTGCCTGTGGCCTTCCGGGTGCGCTTCAAGGTGTTAGTAACAACCTTTAAAGCGCTCCGTGGCAATGGACCTAGGTATTTGCAAGACCGCCTCCTACCAAACACCTCCCTTTGACTAGTCCGCTCCCACAGAGAGGACCTCCTTAGGGTGCTGTCGGCCAGACAATGCCGACTGGCGACCCCCAGGGGGAGAGCCTTCTCTGTGGCAGCTCCTGCCCTCTGGAATGGCCTACCCCCCGACCTACGTACAGTTGCGGACCTGCGCCTTTTTCGCCGAGCCCTGAAGGCCCATCTATTCCGTGCGGCCGGCCTGGCGTAGTTTGATTATGTTTTAGTGGGGGTTTTGTATGGGGTGCTTTTAGAGTAGGCCTGTTATTTAATTTGATTTTAGAACAGAAACTCGTGTATATTTATCGTGGTTTTATTATCGCCTGTTCACCGCTCTGAGTCCTGCAAGGGAGATATGGCGGTATATAAATTCAATAAATAAATAAATAAATATACCATTTTGGACAAATGTCTGTCCAGTCTCTTCTTAAAAACTTCCAGTGTTGGAGCATTCACCACTTCTGGAGGCAGGTTGTTCCACTGGTTAATTGTTCTATCTGTCAGGAAGTTTCTCCTTAGTTCTAAGTTGCTTCTCTCCTTGATCAGTTTCCATCCATTGCTTCTTGTCCTGCCTTCAGGTGCCTTGGAAAATAGCTTGACTCCCTCTTCTTTGTGGCAGCCCCGAGATACTGGAACGCTGCTATCATGTCCCCCCTTGTCCTTCTCTTCGTTAAAATAGACATACCCAATTCCAGCAACCGTTCCTTATATGTTTTAGCCTCCAGTCCCCTAATCATCTTTGTTGCTCTTCTCTGTACTCTTTCTAGAGTCTCAACATCTTTTTTACATCATGGTGACCAAAACTGGATGCAGTATTCCAGGTGTGGCCTTACCAAGGCATTATAAATACTTTAGAATAGTTTATTGTTGATTACTCATTAAACTATATCAAAAAGCAGGATATAAAATACAGGACATTAACAAGTTTGTATACTTAAGTTAATTTAATTAACAAATTAAAATCAACAATTACATAAAAATAAAAGAAAAACAAATACCCCACAGTAGTAACGGAGGACTTTAACTACCCTGATATCAACTGGGAGACAAGCTCTGCAGCAAGTGGAAGATCAAAGAGATTCCTGACCAACCTAGCTGACAACTTCATCATCCAAAAGGTAAGGGAGGGAACTAGAGGAAATTCTATACTGGACCTAATTCTTACTAACAGAGAAGAAGTGATAGAGGGCGTTGAATTTGCAGGAACATCAGGGGAGAGTGACCACATCATATTGGAATTCAATATAATGCAAATCCAAGCAATAGAATATATTCCAATCAGTGTCTTAAACTTAAAAAAAACACATATTTTAACAAAGAGAGAGCTGAGGAAACTATGAAAAATATAATCCCAGTCCAGCACAATAACAGTGAAAAAGAAAAACAAATCCAAGAAGAAACCAGCATGGTTGCATAAACAGCTCTCTCTGATAAACTGAAAGACAAAAGGGACAAGTTAAAAAAAAATGGAAAGGGGGTCACATAACTAAGGCAGAATATCAGCAGATAGTCTGAACCTGCAAAGTTGAAGTCAGGAAAGCAAAGACTCAGAATGAACAAAGACTTGCAAAAAAAGATCAAAGATAAAAAAATGTTTTTTCAACATATAAATAACAAGAAAAAATCAGGGCAACAATTGGTCCCCTAAAGGGAGACTATGGCAATGAAGTAACAGGCAGTAGAGAGAAATCAGAGCTGCTTAACTCATTCTTTGCATTAGTCTTCATGCAAAAAGAAACTATATCCAACCTACTTGAACATTGGGCGCTATCTGACAAAATGAAATTCAATGGTGAAAAAAGTAAGGTTCTACATTTAGGCAAGAAAAACCAAATGTACAGGTATAGTATAGGGGGTACCTTGCTCAATAGTAGTAACTGTGAGAGGGATCTCGGAGTCCTAGTGGACAATCACTTAAATATGAGCCAGCAGTGTGCTGCAGCTGCCAAAAAAGCCAACANCAACACAGTGCTGGGCTGCATTAACAGAGGGATAGAATCAAGATCACGTGAAGTATTAATACCACTTTACAATGCCTTAGTAAGGCCACACTTGGAATACTGCATCCAGTTTTGGTCACCACGATGTAAAAAAGATGCTGAGACTCTAGAAAGAGTACAGAGAAGAGCAACAAAGATGATTAGGGGATTGGAGGCTAAAGCATATAAGGAACGGTTGCTGGAATTGGGTATGTCTAGTTTAACGAAGAGAAGGACGAGGGGGGACATGATAGCAGTGTTCCAATATCTCAGGGGCTGCCACAAAGAAGAGGGAGTCAAGCTATTCTCCAAGGCGCCTGAAGGCAGGACGAGAAGCAACGGATGGAAACTGATCAAGGAGAGAAGCATTATCCTTAATATAGTGTGGAACTAAAAAAAGGAAGCAAGCTAACATTGAGTTGCTGGTCCACAGTTCTTCAGTAGTTAATAATAATAATAATAATAATAATAATAATAATAATAATAATAATAATAATAATAATAATAATAATAATAATAATAATAATAATAAAAAAGTTGGAAGGGACCTTGGAGGTCATCTAATCCAAACCCCTGCTCAGGCAGGAAACCCTATACCATTTCAGACAAATGGCTGTCCAGTCTCTTCTTAAAAACTTCCAGTGTTGGAGCATTCACCGCTTCTGGAGGCAGGTTGTTCCACTGGTTAATTGTTCTAACTGTCAGGATGTTTCTCCTTAGTTCTAGGTTGCTTCTCTCCTTGACATGCCTCAGCTGAGCTCAGACTGCAGTCTCAAATAACTGCTTGTAGAAAGGGCTTTGAGCAGAGCCAAAAATCTGAGTTCCATTTTAAGAGCAATAAATTTCCTCCATAATAGTTCTCTCTTTACTGTGTCAAATGCTGCACTAAGATCTATAAAAGCAGAAAACCTGCTTTCTCCTGTCTGACATATTTTCTAATTAGATGGTTCAAGACAAAACAATTGCCAATAGTAAATCAATTCTTTCTAAAGCCTGCTTGTTCTTCTGTAAGGACTGCACTATTCATTCACCTACTCACAGCTTTCCTCCAGAGGAAGCTGGCATGTATTTTTGCCACAACATCTATGAGAATAATGGATCAGTAATTTCAAGGTTCCTTTTTATTTCTTTTTCATAAATATGAACCAGGAGAGGGAATCAATCTATTTTCCAAGGCGCCTGAAGGCAGGACAAGAAGCAATGGATGGAAACTAGCCAAAGAGAGAAGCAACCTAGAATTACGGAGAAACTTCCTGACAGTTAGAACAATTAACCAGTGGAACAACCTGCCTCCAGAAGCGGTGAATGCTCCAACACTGGAAGTTTTTAAGAAGAGACTGGACAGCCATTTGTCTGAAATGGTATAGGGTTTCCTGCCTGAGCAGGGGGTTGGACTAGATGACCTCCAAGGTCCCTTCCAACTTTATTATTATTATTATTA
>NW_015388091.1:96043-99900 GCF_001527695.2 Protobothrops mucrosquamatus | reverse complement strand
TTATTATTATTATTATTATTATTATTATTATTATTATTATTATTATTATTACCCTTTTCTACCCAACTTGATTTGTCAATGAACCTACCAACAGAAAGCCCCACCAGTCAGGATATTTTTTTGAATAGTTCAGCCAGTGGAAGATCCTCTCCTGAGGCTCCATTTACCATCAGGTCTTCTATGATGAATTTGATCATGAATATATTAGGGGGGAAATATTTGACTTGTTGGCTAATGTGCTTGTAATTTTTTTTTAGTAAAGTACTTAATGCTCTGGTCCCAAAAAGTCTATAAGTCATGTGTGTTTTATCAAATGTAGGTAAGATTTGGGCTTCTTTTCACAAATCATGGATTTGTTCACCATGGAAAATACCATTGTTTTGTACAAAATTTCCCCTCACACCTGCACCTTCCTTTTTTACAGAAGACCCTTTGATTAGACACAGAGCATCTCCTCATCTTCATACGTATGCAGAAGAAGCTCCCAAAGCATTGGGAATGGTGTCCTAAGAGGATATGTCTGCTCTTTTCTGCCTCCCCCCCCCAGAGCATTCTAATCTGTAGCCATCGTGCCTATAATGTTGATTGGGTTTTCCTACTTATGATAATTGGTCAAAAGGTTCTTATGTTGAGATGGCAGAATTAAAATTCAGGCCTTAGCTGGCCTTTAGACTGTGCAAAGTTCCATAAGAAACCACAAGCATATGGGTTAGAGATGCGAAGGCATACATAAGTATTTTTATAACTTCTATACCTTATCTACTGTGTCCTGGCTTCTTCTTATCTAACCAAGTAAAACTGAGAAATCTGTATATACTTGCTTCAAACTAATTTCAGGGTTCTTCCACTTTGCAGGAAGATCCACCTTTGTTCAGCTGAATAAACATGTCTTTATAAGAGAGATACCTGGGATACCTTTGTTTGCACCAAAGGTTATTGTCTGATCCCTGCCAGACAATAAAGGCCAAGGTGAAAAGCAGCTCTTGAATTCCATAGGCAAAATATGGTTGGATTTATCGCTCACCCACAATCTCCCCACACACTTTACCAGATAGAGAAACACACATAGACACACAAACCTGTGGGACTTTGTAGGTGCCTACTAATGTTGACATCTGAGTGGACGTTTCACTCAAAGCTCCATCAACAACAGCCAAAAGGTTTTCCTTCCTTCCACAGCTGTAGTTGGGAACATTGGCTTGTCCCGTAGAGAGGATGTCCATCAGGGCTTCTGAAGTGCCAAGGGTGCTGAAATAGTTGTCATACAGGGTGTAGCCAAGTGTGAGATTGGGCAGAAGCTGGGGATACTTGTTGACTGTTTGAATGGCGAAAGCCAGGATTAGTGGTTTAAAATAAAGTCCTGTACTGTAAAAAATGTTCATGTTATTACCATCAACAGAAACAACAAAATTATTTTTTTACAATTTAATCCTCTTTGTCTCCACAAGTCGCCTATGTCTTAAGCCAATACAGATCCAAAGCAAAGGGCACATGATAGCCACCCATTCACAGATAAATTTTATGCACATTGAGAAGATGGGATGTTGAAAATCATAAATACATCATTATTTGTAGAAGTCCTAATATTCATCTGCCCAGTAACCTATATTCAAAATCATTCAATCATTAAAGTGGAACCACCATAAAATGAAAAGGATGTTATATAGGTGACCAGAAAATCAACTGTAAAAAGAAATCATCCTCTGATCTTCTAAGGATCAGGCATTGGATATCATTCAGTAGTTATATAAATATGGAAATGAGTGGGGCAGAGACTTCTGCAATCCTTTCAGTCACTCCTTTAAACCAAACTCCGTATCCCAGTGATGAACATAGTATTAGACTGGAATGCATAAATAATCTGGATTTGTTTCAGGTTTTATTTGCCTCATGTTCCAATTTGAGTATATTCCACAAAAGAAGACAAAAGAGGAAAGCCATGAAAATCAAAATGATTCAAGAAATTAGACAGGCCCTACAATGTAGGAGTAAGTGAAATAGTGTTAGAATTACAAATGGAGGGAATGCAATTCCATCATGCTGAATAACTTACGAGCGAGACTCACTAGAAGGAACCATGTTGAAAGGCAACGTTCTAGGTAGTGACATGGTTTCAGTGGAGACTGCAGCAATCAGATGGTCTCCTAGCTTGTAATAGTTCCATGGTTTTTTCCCATCCCAGAGTTCAAAATTTAGTGGACACTTCATTCTAAGCTTCTCAGAGAATGCCTGAGACACCAGCAACATTAGAAGCAGAAGATCCATAATTTATAGGACTGAATCAACTCCCTTCCTGCTTCTAAACAAGAGCAAGAAGAATTAGAAGAATTCAAAGCACCTTCACTTTCCTGATTCAGACAGAGACAAACCAATCTTCAGTTGTTCAATCTCTGCATGTCCCAAAACATATGTCATAGAGAGAGTGAGCTGTGGCATTTATCCTTTTCTGATGAAAGATCCATTTCTTGCTGATTTAGTCTGATGTTACCATCAAAGCACTCACTGTAGCAAAAGATGTCTCAAAGACCGGGATGGTGATAATCACAGTGAGAAATAATTTTTCCTCTGGGGATTCTGAAGTTCTTCCAAGATTCCAAATGCAGAAGGTCAGCTGGAGAATAGCATGTAAATGAAAAACCACAAATACATCTTTGAGGGTGTTGTGGTCCTTCCTGTCAGGACATGTCCAGAAAGTGATACTGGAGGGAAATAGTTCAACACCCAGGGTATTGACTTCTGCTGTCCTTCATCATGGTGTCTTGTCTCCAGAGACTGCAGGGGGAGGTCACCCAGAGCTATGGAGTTTGATTAAACTCTACATTGGTGACACAACTCTAATCCTTCCTGTCTTCTAATGCAAAGGAGGCAATCAGTATCATTGAACCCTCCCTAATGTTAAGATTAGGGTCTTTTTGTGGTTTTCTTTTCTATTGGATCTCCATATTTTAATCCTAAATTGGAGCTGATTTTAAAATTCCTTGTGCCTGAAGTGAAATTTCATTTCCCATCAGTTCTGGAAATGTCAATTGTTGGATAAGAGCCAACTAAGAGGCTGGAAAGTGACAGCCTGTGGATTGTTATCATTAGTTATACAGAGAGAAAGTTATGAGTGGAATAGTTTTTTTTTCTTTTTAACCTTTTGATATCTCTGTGTTTTATTTATTTATTTATTTATTTTATTACATTTATATCCCGCCCTTCTCCTTGCGGACTCAGGGCAGCTAACAATCAGATAAAATACAAAAATACAGTAAACATTTAAAATTTAATTAAAAAGAAATATTACAATCTGTTCCGGTTAAAAGTAATTAAAATCCCTTTAAAACCCCTTAGGCCAGTCCCGCAAGCTGGAACAACCATGTCTTGAGGGCGCGGTGGAAGGAAGGGAGATCAGGGATCACCCTGATCTCTGGGGGCAGTTCGTTCCAGAGGGTGGGAGCTCCCACAGAGAAGGCCCTCCCCCTTGGGGTCACCAGCCGGCACTGTCTGGCTGACGGCACCCTGAGGAGACCCACTCTGTGGGAGCGTACAGGTCGGTGGGAGGTAATCTGTGGCAGGAGGCAGTCTCGAAGGTAACCAGGTCTGATGCCATGGAGCGCTTTAAAGATGATAGTCAACACCTTGAAGCGCACCCGGAAGGCCACCGGCAGCCAATGCAGCTCGTGCAAAAGCGGTGTAACATGGGAGCGACGAGTCCCTCCCAACACCGCCCGCGCGGCCGCATTTTGAACTAGCTGGAGCCTCCGGGTGCTCCTCAAGGGGAGCCCCATGTAGAGAGCATTGCAGTAGTCCAGGCGGGAAGTGACAAGGGCATGAGTGACCGTGCGTAGGGCGTCCCGGTCCAGAAAAGGCCGCAA
>NW_015388091.1:88019-94697 GCF_001527695.2 Protobothrops mucrosquamatus | reverse complement strand
TCCGGAAGTCCATCCTCAGGAGTGCATGATCTGACCATGACAAGGGCTCTATGACTATCTCCCCCATTTCCAGATCATTCTGCCACTGGCCAGAGACAAAAATCAGATCCAGTGTGTGACCTCCTATGTGAGTGGGTGCATGAACTAATTGGGTCAAGTCCATGGTCGTCATGGAGGCCAGGAACTCCCGAGCCCCCGCCGACGTTTCGCCCGCCGATGGCAGGTTTTCCCTCCACATTTATATTAGCCACTAAGTATCTTTATATTTCTTATTTATTGAATAAACTCTGGGCTTGTGAGGTCTGCAGCTGTGATGGTAGCAGTGCTCAAAGTGTGGTGGATGATGTGACCTGATTTTTTACCACACCCACCAGAAGCTAGCTTGGGGTAATCCTTTGGTCTTCCTTCTTTTCCTTGGAACACAGTTGGTGGAGAAGGGGCCCCTATGGCCTTCCCATCTCTGTGTGTAAACTCTCCCCAAAATATTGATAATTGATTGGTAGGTGTGGTTGGGAGTTCCTATGTTCCTGATGCATTTAGTCTCAGGGGAATTTCTCCTTAGTTCTAGGTTGGTTCTCCCCTTGATTAGTTTCCCTCTGATACTTCTGTCTTGCCCTTAAGTGCTTTGGAGAATCAATAGTTTCCATCTTCTCTGTGGCAGCATCTTCAAATATTGGAAGACCCAAGTCTTTCTCTTCTTTAGATTAGACCTGCTAAGTTCCCACCACTGTTCATCACATGTTTTAGTCTCCAGCCATCCAATTATCTTTGTTGCATCTCTCTGAGACTCTTTCTAAAGTCTCAGCATCCTTTTTGTATCACAGTGATTAAAACTGGATTCGGTATTCCAAGTGTGCTCCTACCTGTGCAGTATAAAGAGGTATTAGCACTACATGATCTGCATGCTATCCCTTTCTTGCTGCAGCCTAGGACTATATTGGCTTTTTTGGCAGGTGTAGCACACTACTGGTTGATATTTAAGTGATTGTCCACCAGGACTCCAAGGTCCTTTTCACTGTTACTGTTTTTGAGCCAGGAACTAGTTACTTGGGGCTGCAATGGGGGACCATAACAGTGGAGGTGGTTGATAGATTAACAGCAGGTCCCAGCTCCCTCCATCCTGCCCCCGCCCTTCCCATCTTTTAATTGGATTGCAATGTTTGGCTTTGTATATTATTGCATTTATTGTGTTGGTGAAACTAGCTGAGAAGTACATGGCAGCAGAAAAGTCAGAGGCTAGTAGAAAGAAAGATGCAGAGGGAGAGAGGAGAATAAGAAAGCCTGTTCTGAAATGTAAGACTCCCTCATCTTTGTAGGATATTGGAACACTGCTATCATGCCTCCCCTAGTCCTTCTTTTCACTAATTAGACAAACCCAATTCCTGTAACCCTTCTTCATGTTTTAGCCTCCAATCCCCTAATCATCTTTGTTACTCTTCTCCAGTGATGTTTTTGTAAAAAAAAAAAGGAAAAACAAAGATGCCAGAACTCACACACGTCATACAACCTGCCTTGCCTACCCTACAAGGTTTACCTTTGTAGTTGAAAAAAAAAACCCCTTTGATTTTTAGTGTATCTAAAAGACTAGGATTTTGTTCAAGGCAACTCTGGAAAATCTGTCAAAAAAAGGTGCCGGAACTCTGTTCCGGTGCGTTCTATGACAAAAAAAGCCATGCTCTTCTCTATATTCTTTCAAGAGTTTCAGCATCTCTTTTATATTGTGGTGACCAAAACTGGATGCAGTATTCCAAGAATGGTCTTATTAAGACTACTTAATAATAATCTTATTTGTAAAGGGTCTCTGGCAGAAGTTGGTGGGACCAGGGCAAGTGCCAAGGCATGGTCTATTGGAGGAGCTCACTGTTCCTCTCAGGCCTTGTGGGGGTGGCTTATGGAGCAAAGACTGAATGCGTTTCAGCATAGATGGCCACCACAAAATTGTACATTGGCTCCCAGCTGGCCTGGGCCAGGGCCAAGGCAGCGGGGGCCGTTCCCTCACTGTTTCCAGGATGGCTTCGCGGGCCACATGAAACCACTTCATGGGCCGCATCTGGCCCCCGGGCCTTGTGTTTGACATGTTTGACCTAGTCTATACCTGACAGTTGGTTTTTCTTTCCTAAGTGTAAAATGTTACTTTTATCTGTACTGAATTTCATTTTGTTAGGTAGTTCCTCAGGGATATCACAAAGCAATAATGAAATTATTCTGTAAAAATCCATGATTGGACCATATGGGTAGGGATCGGACTGCTTACAGAATTTTTAGCTGATTCTATAGGTCAGAGATTTGTGGAGAGGTTGCCCAGTACTGTAAACCTTCCCCTGTTTGTCAGTTGGTGAAGCTAAAAGGGGAACATGACAACATTTCTATGGAAAGAGGATCTTCAGTCCTTATTTCCTTTTCTAAAATAGCCATGGAATTTGTGAGCCCTTTGCCACAATCTACTAAAGACAAGAAGTATATCCTGATGTTCTGTGACTATGCCACAGTACCCGTAAGCAGTTCCATTAAGGAATGTGACTACTAAACATATAGCAGAGGAGCTGGTAAAAATCCTCAGTACAGTAGGCATACCACATGGGATCCTGATGCATCTAGGCACCAATTTTCAATCAGCACTGCTGAAATATAAGTATGCAGAACTGAAAATGAAAGAGGTGTGTAGTATGGGTGTGTACCTTACTATGTGCTTATATGCAAAAGTTAAATGAGTTGGAGGATTCTTTTTAAGTCTTTGCTGGTGTCCTGGATAATGGGACAAAACTGGAAACTCTATTGAATACTTAAAAAAAAACCTACCCACAAAAAAGATGGAACTTGATCTGGAGCTTAAATGATGAATAGAGGTTGCTGAGAAGGAGAACATCAGGAGAAAGAGAGGGTGCACCACTCCCAGTTAGAGCTGTTGCAACACCACATCATCCTCACTAACCTTTCTCCCCACCCCCACCCCAGTATTATCCAAACCTTGGAGGAATCAAAATACCAATTGCCAAAGAACCATGAAAGATCTTCCTAACTAACTTTGAAGGAGTATGCCAATTTTACAGCACTCTAAAGGCCAGGACAAGGCTCACATATGTCCTCTCTTGAAGAGTTACTTAAGTCAAATATGGACTAGCTTGTATGGTGAGGAAAAACTACCAACATTTTTTTTAAAGAATAATAATTATTCATTTATTTTATTGTTTGGTATTATTTGGGATTTTAATTTGAATAGTCTTATATTTAATATTTTTATTAGCTTTGGTTTAAAATAATTGTCAACGCTGCTAACATTGGAAATGTAGCCATCTTTTCTCTATCGCTTTTAGAGTTTGTTGATGCTGGAAGGGGAAATGTGGATGAGAGTCTAGTTAGTCATAACAATAATAACTCAGCTGTGGGAACCCAAGGTTATTAGGTCCAGAGTTGATAGAAATTTGGTGGGCAGGAGAGATGGGGAGAAAGTCCATGCTTCAAGTTAATTGGGGAATGTGATTTATGACTGTTAATTGGAGAAGGGAATTGTGCTTTGCTACTTTGTGCCAGGGGAGAGGAATTCAGTTTTTGGCTTCAACTATGTTGTGCCGATACTTTGTTTCTCGAATAAAAGATTCTTTAAGGAAAACAATGCCTCATTCTGGATTATTTGCAAGACTAGTTTTTTTTCTATCAGCCAACTGGATTTGACAAGATTGGCATCCTCGAACACCCAGGTGGAAAAAACCTTACAGGAAATAATGGACATAGAAAAGATAACTTTTACTCTAAGACCATAAAATAAGTCCGAGGGCAAGAAAAAAGATTTGACAAAATGGATTACAGAACTTAAAAGACAAAAAAATGATAAGAGAAATTAAGAGAGAAAGAAAGGAAAAAATTATCAATGAATATGAAGGGGCGAAACCTTCTTATAAAAACATCTCAGCTGATTTGCTCTTTGTACCTACAATAACATCCATAAGACTAGGGCAAGACTCTTTGATTCGAAGAAACATATTGATCAGAAAAGATGTTTGACAAAAAAAAAAAGGCTGAAGTGAGAATCAAGAAATTAGATGATGGGATCTATCAGAGGGAATATTTGTAAATTAAACTTCTATTTGAATATGTTTAAAGAAATAGAAAGATTTTGGATATAAATGAATTTTAGTTTAAGAGGGATGAGCCCCTCAAGTAATATAGTATTTCTTCTTTCTTTTTTCCTTGGTGTTTTGTTTTTTGAAATGAGAAATATAAAAATGTTGGGATGATTCATATAAAGAAAATGTTTTTAATAATAATAATAATAATAATAATAATAATAATAATAATAGTAGTAGTAGTAGTAGTAATAATAGTAATAGTAATAGTAAAATAATAGTAATAGTAATAGTAATAGTAATTGTAATAGTAATAGTAATAGTAATAGTAATAATAATAATAATAATAATAATAGTTGGAAGGCACCTTGGAGGTCATCTAGTCCAAACCCCTGCTCAGGCAGGAAACCCTATACCATTTCAGAAAAATGGCTATCCAATCTCTTCTTAAAAACTTCCAGTGTTGGAGCATTCACAGCTTCTGGAGGCAGGTGGTTCCACTGGTTAATTGTTCTAACTGTCAGGAAGTTTCTCCTTAGTTCTAGGTTGCTTCTCTCCTTGATTAGTTTCCATCCGTTGCTTCTTGTCCTGCCTTCAGGTGCTTTGGAGAATAGCTTGACTGCCTCTTCTTTGTGGCAACCCCTAAGATATTGGAACACTGCTATCATGTCACCCCTCATCCTTCTTTTCATTAATTAGTTTCTTGGTGGATATGGCACATAATCTGGTCGCCCCATCCACCACACTGTGGGCACCACCACCACAGCCCACTCTTCATTTAGAAAACCAAGAAACCTCAAAATATAGAGGATTTCAGTGTCTTTTACGAATAGGAAAAGACAGCACAGAGAATATTAAGGGGAAAAAAAAACCTCTATGCCCCTATATACCCAATGAAACAGTTCACAGGCTGTCACTATTTCCTGCCTCTTAGTTGGCTCTTATTGAACAATTGACATTTCCAGAACTGATGGAAAATGAAATTTCACTTTCAGGCACAAGGAATTTTAAAATCAGCTCCAATTGAGGATTGAAAAAATGATGATTGAATAGAATAGAAAAACACAGAAAGACCCTACTCTTAACATTAGGGTGGGTTCTAGAATATTGATGGCCTCCTTTGTATTAAAAATCAAGCAGGATTAGAGTTGTGACATCAATATAGAGTTTAACCAAACTCTATAGCTCTTGGTGACCTTCCTCATCAGCCTCTGGAGACAAGGCACCACAATGAAGGACAGCAAATGTCAGTTACCTGAATGTTGAACTGTTTTTCTTGAGCATCACTTTCTGGACATGTCCTGACAAAGGACGACAACACTCCCAGGGATGTATTTATGAGTTTTCACTTACATGAACTTTACAATCCCCAGAGGAGAAGTTGTTTCTCACCACAATTATCACCCTTCCAGTCTTTGAGACCTATTCTGCTAAAGTGACTGCCTTTAATGTTAACATCCGACTGAAACAACATGAAATGGATCTTGCATCAGAAAAGGATAAATGCCACAGATCACACTCTATGTGGCTCAAGTTTTGGGACAGGCAGGGATTGTGCTCTTGACTGTATCTTTCTCTCCTTTCCAGTGAAGATTGGTTTGTGTCTGTCGGAATCAGGAAATTGAATTCTTTGAATTCTTCCAACTCTTCTTGTTGTTCATGTTTAGAAACAAAAAGGGAATTGATTCAGCCTTATAGGTTATGGATCTTCTTCTTCTGATGCTGCTGGTGTCTCAGGCAATCTCTGAGAAGCTTAGTATGAAGTGTCCATTGAATTTTGAGATCTGGGATGGGAAAAAACCGTGGAACTTTTACAGACCAGGAGACCATTTCATTGGTATAGTCACCACTGAAACAACATCATCACCTAGAATATTGCCTTTCAACATGGTTCCTTCTAGTCAGTCTCGCTCGTAAGTTATTCAATGTGATGGAGTTGCATTCCCTCCATTTGAGGTCCTAATACTCTTTATTTATAATAATAATAATAATAATAATAATAATAATAATAATAATAATAATAATAATAATAATAATAATAATAATAATAATAATAATAATAAAGTTGGAAGGTACCTTGGAGGTCATCAAGTCCAACCCTCTGCTCAGGCAGGAAACCCTATACCATTTCAGACAAATGGCTGTCCAGTTTCTTCTTAAAAACTTCCAGTGTTGGCGCGTTCACTGCTTGTGGAGGCAGGTTGTTCCACTGGTTAATTGTTCTAATTGTCAGGAAGTTTCTCCTTAGTTCTAGGTTGCTTCTCTCCTTGATTAGTTTCCATCCGTTGCTTCTTGTCCTGCCTTCAGGCACTTTGGAAAATAGCTTGACTCCCTCTTCTTTGTGGCAGCCCCTGAGATATTGGAACACTGCTATCATGTCCCCACTCGTCCTTCTCTTCATTAAACTAGACATATCCAATTCCAGCAACCGTTCCTTATATGCTTTAGCCTCCAGTCCCCTAATCATCTTTGTTGCTCTTCTCTGTACTCTTTCTAGAGTCTCAACATCTTTTTTACATCGTGGTGACCAAAACTGGATGCAGTATTCCAAGTGTGGCCTTACCAAGGCATTGTAAAGTGGTATTAATACTTCACGTGATCTTGATTCTATCCC
>NW_015388091.1:52733-87919 GCF_001527695.2 Protobothrops mucrosquamatus | reverse complement strand
GGGACTGTGTTGGCTTTTTTAGCAGCTGCAGCACACTGCTGGCTCATATTTAAATGATTGTCCACTAGGACTCCAAGGTCCCTCTCACAGTTACTACTATTGAGCAAGGTACCCTCTATACTATACCTATACATTTTGTTTTTCTTGCCTAAATGTAGAACCTTACTTTTTCACCATTGAATTTCATTTTGTTAGATAGCACCCAGTGTTCAAATCTGTCCAGATCCTCCTGTATCCTAAGCCTGTCTTACTCCTATATAGCAGGACCCGTCTAATTTCTTGAATCATTCTCATTTTCATGGCTTTCATCTTTTGTCTTCCTTTTGTGGAAGAGACTCAGATCCAACATGAGACAAAAAAACCCTGAAATAAGTCCAGATTTTTTTTATCCATTCTCATTCAATACTGACCTCATCACTTGAATACAGAGCTTGGTTTAAAGTAGTGATTGAGAGGGTTGTAGAGTCCTCTGCCCACCTCACTTCCATATTTATATAACCTGTCATTGTACAGTATTCAATACCTGATCCTTACAGGAATAGAGGATGACTTTATGGGACACTTAGGAAACATCCTCTTCATTTTGTGGTGGTTCTACTTCAGTGATTGAATGATTTGAATACAGGTTACTGGGCAAATGAAAATTAGATCTGATAAAAATAATTGTGATTCTTAACCTTGGTGGAAGACTATCTCCATCCCATCTTCTCAAAGATCATAAAAAATTATGTGCTGATAGGGAGCTATCATTTGCCTTGGAGTTTGGATCTATATTGGCTTAAGACACAATACACTTGTGGAGGCAAAGATGATTAAATTGAAAAATAACATTGTTGTTTCTATTGATGATGATGGTAACAACATGATTTATTTTTTTTAATAGTATGGGACATTATTTTAAACTGCTAATCATGGTTTTTGCCATTCAAGCAGTCAATGAGAATCCCCAGCTCCTGCCCAATCTCACACTTGGCTACAACATGCACGACAACTATGTCAGCACTCTTGCTACTTCAGAAGCCCTGCTGGACATCCTCTCTACTGGAGAAGCCAATGTTCCAAACTACAGCTGTGGAAGGAAGGAAAACCTTTTGGCTCTTCTTGATGCAGCTAAGAGGGAAACCTCCATTCAGATGTCAAGATTAGTAGGCATCTACAAAGTCCCACAGGTTTGTGTGTGTGTTTCTTTAACTGATAAAGTGAGTGGGGAGATTGAGGGTGAATGATAGATCCAACCATATTTTGTCTGATTTTCACCATGGCCTTTATGGGTGTCAGGCTATGGATTGGGATACAGTGTGGAGAGAGGGCAAAAAGCAGACATGTCCTCTAATGACATCATCCCTGTTGCATTGTGGGCTTCTTCTGCACACTTGTGAAGATAAGGAGAGGCTCGGTATCCAATCAGAGGATCTTCTGACTGTTAGTTGGCATTCATGGATCAATCAACCAGAATAGAGCAGAAAGGGACTTTGGAGGTCTTCTAGTCCAACCCCCTGCTCAAGCAGGAGACCCTATACCATTTAGACAAATGACTGTCCAATCTCTTCTTAAAAACCTCTAATGATGAAGCACCCACAACTTCTGAAGGCAAGCTCTTCCACTGGTTAATTGTCATCACTGTTAAGAAGTTTCTCCTTAATTCCAGGTTGCTTCTCCTTGATTAGTTTATATTCATTGTTTGTTGTCCTTCCCTCTGGTGCTTTGGAAAATAACTTGACCCCCTCCTCTTTGTGGCAACCTCTCAAATACTGGAATACTGCTATCATGTTCCCGCTAATTCTTCTTTTCTCTAGACTAGCAAATCCAAATCCTGCAACCATTCTTTATATGTTTTAGTCTTCAGGCCTTTAATCATCTTAGTTGCTATTCTTTGCACTTTATCCAAAGTCTCAACATCTTTTTTTGTAATGGTGTGACCAAAACTCTATGCAGGTGTGGCCTTATTAAAGCTTTATAAAGCAATACTAATACTTCATGTCATTTTGATTCTATTCCTCTGTTTATACAACCAAGGATTGTACTAGCTTTTTTGGTTGCTGCCACACACAGGTTTTCCTGCCTACATGTAAAACCTTGCTTTTATCCACATTAAATTTCATTTTGTTGGATAGAGACCATTGTTCAAGTCTTTCAAGTTCTTTTTGGATCTTGAGCTTGTCTTCTGGGGTGTTGGCTATTCCTACCAGCTTAGCGTCATCTGCAAATTTGATGAGTTCCCCTTCTATTCCCTCATCCAAGTCATTTATAAAGATATTGAAGAGTACTGGCCTAAGACAGAACCTTGTGGTACCCCAGTGCTAATTTACCTATATGGAGATATACTGTAGTACCATTAAGGACCACTCATTGAGTATGGTTTGTCAGCCAGTTACAAATCTATCTGGTGGTGATGTTGTCTATCCCACATTTTCTAGCTTATCAAGAAGTAGGTTGTGGTCTACTTTGTAAAATGCCTTACTGAAGTCTAAGTATACTGTGTCCACAGCATTTCGCCAATATACTAATTAGTCATTCTATCAAAGAATGAAATAAGATTGATTTGGCATGATCTGTTTTTAACAAACCCATGCTGGCTTTTACTTATAACTTTATTTATTTCTAAATGTTTGTAGATCTGTTTTTTTATTATGTTTTCCAGTATCTTCCCAGGTATTGATGTTAGGCTGATTGTGTCTGGGTTTTTTGTTTGTTTGTTTTTGTTTTCCCTTTTTGGAAGATATGGTATAATGATTCTGAGATAACATCTGCCAAGTCCTTCAGAACTCTAGGATGTAATCTATCAGGTCCCAGTGATTGATATTCATCAAGATCAGATAGGTGTTCTCTAACCATTTTCTTGTTTATTTTAATTTTTATTTATAGATTGTCTAAGCTGGGATATAGATGGGATATTGTTTTTGTGTGAAGACTGATGCAAAGAATGAGTTAAGCAGCTCTGCTTTCTCTCTACTGCCTGTTTCTTCCTTGCCATTTTCTCTATTTAGTGGACCGACTGTTTCCTTAACTTTGTTCTTGTTATTTATACGTTGAAAGAAATTATTATTATTATTATTATTATTATTATTATTATTATTATTATTATTATTATTATTAGTAGTAGTAGTAGTAGTAGTAGTAGTAGTAGTAGTAGTAGTTGTTGTTGTTGTTGTTGTTGTTGTTGTTGTTGTAAGTCTTTGTTCATTCTGAGCCTTTGTTTTCCTGACTATGTCTTTGCAGATTTGGCTATCTGCTGATACTCTGCCTTAGTCATGTGTCCCTCTTTCCATTTTTTATACTTGTCCTTTTTGGCTTTCAGTTTATCAGAGTGCAGCCTTGTGAGTTTCTTCTTGGATTTCTTGTTTTTCTCTTTCAGTGGTATTGTTCTGGACTGGGCTTTTGTGATCATATTTTTCAGCGTTTCCCATGCTTCTTGAATTGTTTTCCCCTTTAGGATTTTCATCCATGGAATTTTTTTAGGCTCTGAGTTTGTTGAAATCAACTCTTTTAAAGTTTAAGACATTGGCTGTATTATGCTCTATTGCTTGTGCTTGCATGATATTGAATTCCAATATATGACATGGTCACTCTTGCCCAAAGTTCCAGCAACTTCAACTCCCTCTATCACTTCTTCTTCATTAGTAAAAATTAGGTCTAGCCTATCTTTTCCTCTAGTTCCCTCCTCTATGTTTTGGTTGACAAGGTTGTCAGCTAGGTTGGTTAGGAATCTGTTTGATCTCCCATTTGCTGCAGAGTTTGTCTCCCAGTTAATATCAGGGTAGTTAAAGTTTCCCATTATCACTGTGGTATATTTCCTACAAACATATGTTAGTTGTTTAGCAAAAAAAATTCATCAATTTCTTCTGCTTGGTTGGGTGGCCTGGAATATACACTTGTATCAATGTCATTCTTTTTAAATTTCTATATTGACTCATATGGATTCTAGGAGGTTTTTATCTTTCCTTTTGTGTATTTCTATAGAGGTGGAGTGATCTTTTATATATAATGCAACTCTGCCTCCTCTTTTGTTAGGTCTGTTTCTTTTGAATAGTTTGTATCCTTCCATCAGCATATTCCAGTCTTGATTTTCATCCCATCAGGTTTTAGTAATGGCAAATATATCATATCTGCATTCTTGTACTAATACTATAGCTCTTGGGTATGTTTCTTATATCTCCTAGTTTATATCTTGATTTTCCAGCCTTTCCATCACTCTCTACTTCACTGTGTCTTTCTTTCTTGTTTCTTCTTTCTCCTTACTCCCTACCTCCACTCTGCTAGTCTTCTGCCAGTTTGTCCTACATTGTGGCTGTGTCAGACCTACCCCAGCCAGGCTCTCAGGAAAGTAAGAATCTTGAATCTATTGATTTGAATCAAAAGAACTTTTTTTGAGAGAAAGTGGTTGCAGTAAAGTCATGCAGAATCTGAAGGTCCTGCGCAAAGCATAAACCAATTCTTTCAGTTTCCCAATCCCAACCCCCTTACCAGTCCACTGGCAGCTAATGTGATGTCGAGAAGTTGTTTTGGAGAGCTTGAGAGATAGAAAAAATAACATTCTTCTTCATTCTTCAATTGTATAAAGAAGAGAGGGGTAAGTATCTTGGACTATACAATAGACTAATAATCTATTGTGGTCCTTATATTAAAATAAAATTCACACTTCTTGTGTCCCAAAGGTGCTTTTTCAAAAGGCAACAGGATGGTCTTCATTTTTGCTTGAAGTCATTTCACTTCTCATCCAAGAAGCTTCTTCAATTGACTGAAGAACTGAAGAAGTTTCTTGGATGAGAAGTGAAATGTCTTCAAGTAAAAAATAAAGAAAGCCTAGTTGTCTTTTGAAAATGCACCTTTGGGAAAATTATGACCTGAATGACTGAGAATCTCCATAGCCACATTTTCTGTGTGGTAAGAATTCAAAAGCAACATATAATAGAGGCATTTATTTGAAAAAAATAGTTCAGTTGAGATCTGCATATGTAGGATGATGATATTACGATGATGTTACCTATTCAGTCATGTCTGACTCTTGGCGATTCTACGGGCCAGGTCTCTCCACATCTTCCATTCTTTCACTGCTTCTTTGAGTTGTTCTATGTCTTGGTTAGTGTCAGCTTTGACGGTTCTTTGGCAGCCTGGTTGCCTTTTACCACTAAGGTGATACAGAAATATTATTTACATTCTGTCTCTAATTACATTAAAAATTTGAATCCTGGGTAATGCCATGTAGTAAAAACAAATAAATATGAACACCAGGATAATATCAAACTAGGATTTGTTTAATAAAAATACTGAGCTTTTACATTCTTTATATTTATTCTTTTTCATTTATTTTTTTATTTTATGTTTTATGTACATTCTTGTCAATTGTTCTGTGCTTCATATTCTGTATCTTAATATGGTTTAATGAGTAATTAATAATATACCATTCTAAGATGTTCATGAGTAGCAAGTTGGATTTACTAAAATCTAATATTTTGGACTTCATTTCACCCCAAATATAGCATAGCATTCTTCATTGTTTTTTCAGCTCAGCGATGCAATTGTTTCAGAGACTCTGAGTGATAAAAGTGGATTTCCTTTTTTCCACCGGATCCTCCCCCCAAAAGGGATCACATATCCAGCAATTGTCCAACTGCTCCTCCATTTCAGATGGACCTTGATTGGTCTTTTTATTTCAGACACAGAGGAGGGAGAGAATTTCATGAAGACTTTTACTCCTATGCTTGTCAGGAATGGAATTTGTGTGGTTATATCACAACGATTCACAGCAACTGGACATGCAACACTCCTCAGGGATGACATCTCTAAGTGGAGTCAAGTTAATGTCTTTGTGAACTACATAGAACACGTTAACATTTTTATTATACTTTCCAGTTAATATTTGAAGGTCTACCAGGACCCATTGAAGGGAAAGTCTGGATTGTGGAAAGCATTGAGTATTTGGTATTAGGATGGGCACGTCTTTACAAATATGTCCATAGCATCTGGAGCTTTGCCTTTCAGGAAAAGAAAAGGCCAGAAGATGATCCTTTTGGAACCAAACTCTTTGTGAAATTGGAAAATCGGTATTTTCATTGTTCTTTTTCAAAGCACCTTTTTTCAGTCAAAGGCCAGAAAAGATGCACCCAGAAAGCACCATTGCAACCTGGAGAGGAAAGAAGAAGGATATGGATCCCTTTTCACCTCCATCTGCACAGTGTTATTAAGACTCTGGCCCGTGCCTTGAAAGGTGCATATTCTTCCAGATCTGGGAGGAGAAGCAAGATGGGTGAAGAGAGGTTGGGGTCTCCAAGGCTGCAGCCATGGCAGGTATGGAGTCCCCATCAGGATCCATGAAATTCCAAGGGAGAGGGAGAGGAACCTTTTCAACCCCCTTGTGTTACAAAGGGCCAAACTATTCACTCAAGGAATAAAGTTGAAGAGGTCAGGGACAAGAGGCTTTGGCTGAATCCTGGCAAGACCAAATAGCTTCAGTTGCATGGATCTTTAGGATCCATTAATTTAGCATCATTAATTCTGGATGGAGTTGCACTATCCCTGAGAGACCTGGTCCACAATTTTGGAGTTCTCCTGATCTCACAACTTCTACTCAAAGAGCAGGTGGCAGTTGTAGCTAGAATAGCCTTTGCACAACTTTGTGTTGTGTACTATTTGCACCCTTTTGTGATTCAAATGTCCATAGGGGTGGGGCCACTACACCACTGCTCCATAAGCTACAATGGCTAAAATGTTCCCTTTAATAGACAAATTTGGTCAATTATATTTTGTTAGATCACATTTTTCAATATATGACTAACCAATTTATATGAGTCTTTTTTTCACTTTTGAACATAGTGGTAACATCTGGTCTCTAAACTCACAGTATTTTCAAGTTAGACATCTGTTGAGGAAAGATTTGAATGTGAAAAGGGATAAGAAATCAAATATTCTGTTTTTAAAATTCCAGTATGTTTCTATTCTAGTTCCATCCATTTCTGGAGAAGAATGAGTTTTGCAATATTTCCCATAGGAAATTGTATTTGGACCAAAATGGAGATGTAGCAGCAGATATGAACATCATAAGCTGGGTGCTTCTTCCCAGGTGGGATCCTATTGACAAACAACTGGGGAGCTTTGAAAGGCAGAAATGTATTATCAATAAAGATATTCTGTCATGGCTAAAGTTGCACAACAAGGTGGGAGAAATATTGGTGTTCCTATGTATCTTAAGCAGGAGACTATTTTAGACTACTTTCAAAGGGGAGCTGCTTTGCAATGGTCCTTTATTGCAATGAGAAATCCAAAAGCAAAAGGGGTGAAGTAAATAAAGAAAATGTCAGAAATTGTATCTCCAGCAACTATTTTGAACTAGTTAGAGAGATCACACTTATCTAAGTGAAGGCAGGAGACTCTTTTGCTAATGTTCATTTTGACCTTTATTTTCCATGGATGGTGAATCCTAACATACTTTCTTTGGCATTGCTGTTTTTTCTGTTTAGACTCTGCCTCAGTCCAAATGTGTGGAAAATTGTCATCCTGGATTTGTCAAGCGGAAGCGAGAAGGAGAGTCAGTTTGCTGCTATGACTGTGTTCCTTGTCTGGAAGGGACCATCTCCACTCAGGAAGGTGGGTAACACCAAAGAAAAAGGTTGATATTGTGGAAATGGATTCATCCATAGAATTTTTCATGGGAGTGAAACAGCTCAGGTCTTTTCTAGTGCATTGTTTATAAGTCTCAATAAAAATAATTGCACTTTCTTTACAATATTAATCTTCAAAATTCTTTGTATCTTCTTCTTCTTCTTGGACAGTTATTATGCATTCATGTTACTATTGGTCCCATGAGCTATACCAGATTATTTTCATGACTAAAATTTCCCATAGAGGTTATGCACATTTGACAGGATATAGAGAGAGGTAGAGAATTAGATAGATGATAGATAGATAGATAGATAGATAGATAGATAGATAGATAGATAGATAGATAGATAATTATATACAGAATTTTGTTTTTGCTTCAACTTTTAAAAAATGCTTCTTTGAAATGGTATTAGCTGTTGTCCCAAGAATGCATTTTTTGAAATTTAAAAGGACAGAATATGGAAGAATTGTTGTTTTTTTTTCTTTTCTCAGATATGGAAAAATGCACCAAATGTCCAGATGACAAATATCCAAATGAGGGCAGAGTTCAATGTATCCCCAAAGTTATATCCTTCCTGTCTTATGAAGAATATTTGGGCATCCTCCTGGTCTTTTTTGCCCTATTGCTGTTCCTAACCACAGGATTTGTGTTAAACATGTTCCTTCAATACAAAGAAACTCCCATTGTCAAAGCCAACAACCAGGATCTCTCTTACATCCTCCTGGTCTCCCTCCTGCTTTGCTTCTTGTCTCCCTTTCTCTTCATTGGTCAACCAAGTAAAGCCACCTGCCTTCTCCAACAAATGATTTTCAGCATCACCTTCTCAGTTGCCATTTCTTCCCTCCTGGCCAAAACCATCACAGTGGTGCTGGCTTTCCTGGCCACAAAACCAGGAAAACAGGTAAAGATATGGTTGGGGAAGAGCTTGGCCAACTCTATCATCCTTTCTTGTTCTGCTGTACAAGTTATCATCTGTTCCATCTGGCTTGGAGTTTCTCCCCCATTCCCTGATACTGACCTCCACTCCCAGCCTGGAGTTATCACCTTGCAATGCAATGAAGGCTCTGTTGTCATGTTCTACATCACCCTCAGCTACCTGGGATTCCTGGCTGCCATCTGCTTCATGGTGGCTTTCCTAGCCAGAAATCTCCCTGCGGCCTTCAATGAAGCCAAGCTGATCACCTTCAGCATGCTGGTCTTCTGCAGTGTCTGGGTGAGTTTTGTGCCCACCTATCTGAGCACCAAAGGAAAATGCATGGTGGCTGTGCAAGTCTTCTCCATCTTGGCCTCCAATGCTGGGCTGCTGGGCTGCATCTTCATCCCCAAGTGCTACATTATCATTCTGAGGCCAGACCTGAATACAAGGGAGCAACTTACAACAAGAAGAAATAACGAAACGTGAGACAGAGAAATTTTAAAACTTAGCATTTTCTTACAGTCCACACCTAGAAAATGGTCCAAGCTGCTCTCCGTACAAAATAGGGCCGATGATTTTATTTGAAATAATTAAAGGGAAGATAAGATCCCCAACTTTGTACAGTTAAATTTGAAGATGTCCACTGAACATTTTTTGAATCCTTAAGGCAGAATGCCCTTAAGTCCATTGTCCCTAGCCTACTTGAGTTCTGAAATGCTACATCCAGTTTTTTAAAACATGACTCTTGCATAATGGAAATCTTGTTCATATGCCAGGGGGAGGGTTTAAAGGAAATGCTTTATCTACAAATTGTATAATAGAAGCAGTAAGAGTCTGAATGTCACTGAAGTTTGTTCTTTCAAAACAGAGTTGACCTGAAAAAGAATGAAAAGGTGATATTAACAGTATGCAATAATGTGAGCTGCCTTTTTCACAGAAAAAGAAAAGTAAAATTAATATAAAAATAGTGGTTGCTATGAAGAAGCAAGTGATTTCTCCTCTTGCAGATAGAAACCTGGGCATGGGGAATGCTTATCTTCTCATTCCTTTTTTTCATAGCTGTCATTCTGCTGCTGGCTTCGCATTACATCTTTTGCCAGGTTGACATCAGCAATGGTGAGAGGGGGAGAGATTGGAATGGGGGGTTGGGGGGTTGGGTTTGAAGCAGAGCCAGCCCTGATTGTGAGGACCACCAATCAAGCACAAGGTCATTGAATGGAATGTGGAGATGGAAAGGCACAAACACAAACCTGAGAACTTTTAATTGGACATTGACTGATAACAGAGGGATGGACAGGGAAAAAGGAAAGATTAATTACATCGTTTTCATGCCAAGTCAACAGATTCTGCTTGCTCTGATCTGTAACTGCTTTGTTCTTGATAAAGTATACTCTTGGAAAAAGAAATGAACCAGGAGTCTTTCTTTGCTAATTAAACTCATGGGATGTATGACAATTTTCATTTCATCTCTACCTACTGACACCTACAACATGGGAAGTGTGCTGTAGAATGTTATGGACATACCTGTGGGATTTTGTGGGTGGCCAACATGGTGGCATTCTGAGAGGAGATTTCAGTCTCAGTCCCTTCAAGGATAATAAAAAGGTCCTCTGCCTTCCACAACTGTAGTTAGGAACATTCACCTACCCAGCTGACAGCAGGTCCAGCACAGCATTCCAAGTCATTCTAAAGTTCAAATAATTGTCATTGAGATTGAAAACCAGGTGGATGTTGGGAAAAGTGGGAGATCCTGGTTGATTTCAGATGGCTTAAAGAAATGAGAGGACTTTCCAGTAGTAGGTGGATCCTCTTCTGGAAATATAGGAGCATCATGCTTTTATCCTTGATTTAGTCCATATAACACATTTCATTTCAGATAGTACTTTTACTCTGTACTCTGAGTTTGAAGAAGAACTGTTGTGCACTTCATCTAGGTTGGTTCTGGAGGCCCAGCTGGAGATTCAGAGTCTACAAAAGGAGAGCACTGGAAGACTACTGTTATATTAGCTGTGGGTGTCATTTTGTGATGCCATGCATGGTTTTCTATCAGTTTTGGGTGGTGTTTGTCTTCAAAGCTGGTTGAGACTATATAGCATAGGGCTTGTCAGACGTTCTGTTAGCAGCTGCAGCTTCTAGTTCCCTTGGCTGGATGTCACAGTGGCAGAGGGTTTCTTTCACAGAGTCTTTCTAGCTCTTGCATGGTTGATGTTCAGGTGTTTACCCAGATTCCAATATACAATAGAGCAACTGACATGATATTAGGTAACCATGCATTCTGATAACATGTCCCCCCCTATTTCATTTGGGTTCTGATAGTCTAATAATGAGCTGATTAGAAATTGATCCTTGAAGAGATACTTTTACTTTTGCTAAGCGGCTTCTTTATCAATCAGAAAATTCATCAGGTAATTCAGGAAAAACAAAAACAAACAAACAACAAAAAACATTAAGGAGAGGTTTAATCTATTTAAAGGGTATAGAAACAAATAATACATTTGCAATATGTGATCAAATAATAGAAGGCATTGATTACATGTGAGATTTTAACAATGGAAAAGGCAATATTCCCCAAGTGACAAATTGATGACTTACATTATTCTTTCCCAGCAGGGTTTGCACCTAACTTAAAACTTTTAGGTGTATTCAGGTGAGTTCAAAACTATTTATAGGGTAGAGAAACAAATGATATGAGGGCAATTCGGAAATAAACCTCCATCTGAATATCAATGACAGACACACACAGATACAGAACTTTTATTATACACATTAGAAAACTACAACATTACATTAATTTTCGACATAATCACCATTCAAATTGAGGCACATAATAATAATAATAATAATAATAATAATAATAATAATAATAATAATAATAATAATAATGATGATGATGATGATGATGATAATGATGATAATGATGATGATAATGATAAAGTTGGAAGGGACCTTGGAGGTCATCTAGTCCAATCCCCTGCTCAGGCAGGAAACCCTATACCATTTCGGACAAATGGCTGTCCAGTTTCTTCTTAAAAACTTCCAGTGTTGGAGCATTCACCGCTTCTGGAGGCAGGTTGTTCCACTGGTTAATTGTTCTAACTGTCAGGAAGTTTCTCCTTAGTTCTAGGNTGATTCTATCCCTCTGTTAATGCAGCCTAGCACTGTGTTGGCTTTTTTGGCAGCTGCAGCACACTGCTGGCTCATATTTAAATGATTGTCCACTAGGACTCCGAGATCCCTCTCACAGTTACTACTATTGAGCAAGGTACCCCCTATACTATACCTGTACATTTGGTTTTTCTTGCCTAAATGTAGAACCTTACTTTTTCACCATTGAATTTCATTTTGTTAGATAGCGCCCAGTGTTCAAGTCTGTCCAGATCCTCCTGTGTCCTAAGCCTGTCTTCTGGAGTGTTGGCTATTCCTGCCAGCTTGGTGTCGTCTGCAAATTTGATGAGTTCCCCATCTATCCCCTCGTCCAGATCATTGATGAAGATGTTGAAGAGCACTGGGCCCAGAACAGAGCCCTGGGGCACCCCACTACACACTTCCCTCCATGTACATGCGGTTCCATTGAGGACCACACGCTGAGTAGGGCCAGTCAGCCAGCTACGGATCCATCTGGTCATAACGTCTTACAAGGTTTGAAATTTCTTAGTAGTAGTCACTTGGTGCCAAATCTGAGCTATACAGGGGGGTGATAAAAACATCCCAATGGAACTGTTTCAAAAGTTCTTGGTGCATCTAGCGGTGTGTAGGGGACCATTATGAACCAACACCACACTGGAAGTGGTGCTATAGAAAACCCTGTCAAATGTGAAGATGTCAATGGAGTACTGCTAGTGAAGTTCATGGAGCATGGTTCAACCATCAATTCAGAAGCCTACTGTGAAATGTTACGAAAACTCAGACAATCCATCCATAAAAGTGTTGTAGCATGCTGACTTCCGGTGTGGTGTTTTTTCATGATAATGCTCACCTGCACACCATTAGATGCACCCAATAACTTTTGAAGCAGTTCCGTTGGGTTGTTTTTGATCACCACCATCCCCCTTAGCCCAGATTTTGAGTGACTACTACTAAGGAATTTCAAACCTTGTAAGACGTTATGACAAGTGCCTCAATTTGAATGGTGATTATGTCGAAAAGTAATGTAATGTAGTAGTTTTCTAATGTGTATAATAAAAGTTCCGTATCTGTGAGTGTCTGTCATTGATAACCAAATGGAGGTTTATTTCCGAATGGCCCTCATACATACAATATATTTGTTGTATGTAATACATCAGAAAGCAAGTGATTGAACTATAAATGTCAATGTTATTGTTAATATCTTTTTTATTTTAGTGTTGTTATACATTTCAGAAAGGAGGGGAAATCATGCAAAAATGGATGAAATGATCCATTTGTCCATATTTATAAATAATAGTGATGGATCACCCACTAAGAAATAATATATCCCCATTTTGGGAGGAAGGGATAACTGAGAGGAATGTAATTGCATAAACGTTTCAGTTTGAAATAAAGGAAATGTAACAACACCTACTATACAGGAAGTTACAAGGTCTGACAACAAGAACATAAGCATCAGAAACCACAAGTAAGGACAAAAGGACATATTTACTCAAATAAGGCACAACTCCATAGATAAACAGACAAATAGACTAAAAAAAGGTAGAACTGCAAAAAAGGTAATAGCTTTCTGAAATGTTACTTCCCTATTTCTGGAAATTAACTGTATAAATGATTGTAATATTATGTTGTTCAGGGTCTCAGCTCCTTTAGTGGCTGGGATCCTTTTGCTGAAGCGCTTCAATAAAAGTTTTGTGAAAGTCCATCACTGGTGTCTAGCTCTGATTGGCTTCTGCACCAGGCTGAACCATTTTTGGGACAACAATAACATAATAAATCTCAGGTTACTTCTTGTCCTTCTGTTATCTTAAATAAAGATATAAGAAATATTTGCATCCTCAGATTCAGTGGTTGCTATGGGGATGTAATGAACCTTACCACAGGTCACTGTGATACATTCTTTATGTCTTCATTTGCCTACCAAACAGTCCAATTCATCTGGAAACTGATTTTGCCACACAGTATTGTAACTAAAAATGAGACTTGGAGTATTGCTATTGGTTTATTTAGGAAAATGGAGGAAAATAAATACGGATGGCTTTAGAAATAAGAAGAATACCTCTTCCTTGTTCCTTTCTTGTTCGCTTCCTTCCAATATTTGTTAATTTAAAACTAATGTTAGTGCTACTATTTTTTAATCTGTTGTTTACTTTTGTCTTGATTGTACGTTGTGTAGAGTCATCTCTATTTCTAGCCAAGATGGGCAGCATTTAGATTTAATAAATCAATAAACAAACAAATAATTAATTGATCACAACCTGTTAATCAAGCCTACTAAATGACATTTTTGAAAAATAATAGATTTCTAAAAGTCTTTTTTTCCCAAATTTATTTTGACATCAAATGTTCTTTGGTATTCAAATCTTGCCTAAAAATAATAATGTAAAACTTGGGGCTGAAGATGCAGCCCAGCAATCCACCACTGGAAGTCAAGATGGAGAAGACCTGAACAGCCACCATGTACTTCCCCTTGGTGCTCAGGTAGGCAGGCACAAAGGACACCCAGACACTGCAGAAGACCAGCATGCTGAAGGAGATCAGCTTGGCTTCGTTGAAGGCCCCAGGGAGATTTCTGGCCAGAAAAGCCACTGTGAAGCAGATAGCAGACAGGAAGCCCATGTATCCGAGGGCAACATAAAACATGGTTACAGAGCCTTCATTGCATTGTAGGATGATCTCTCTAGGTTGGGAATGCATGTCAGAGTCAGGGAATGGGGGGAAAGTGCCCAACCATATGCTGCACATGATAACTTGGAAGCCAGAACAAGAAAGGACAATTGAATTGGCCAAGCTCTTCCCCAACCATCTCTGCACTTTATTCCCTGGTTTTGTGGCCAAGAAGGCTAACACCACTGTGATTGTTTTGGCCAAGATTGAAGAAATGGCAATTGAGAAGACAATGCTGAAGG
Source organism: Protobothrops mucrosquamatus (assembly GCF_001527695.2). Taxonomy (NCBI): domain Eukaryota; kingdom Metazoa; phylum Chordata; class Lepidosauria; order Squamata; family Viperidae; genus Protobothrops; species Protobothrops mucrosquamatus. Next base: position 73,368 of record NW_015388091.1, on the reverse strand, counting down.
CTGTTTGTCGGAGGAGGCAGGTCACTCTCCTTGGCTGGCCAATGAACAGGAAGGAGGTCAAGATGGAAAGCAGGAGGGAGACCAAGAGAATGAAGGAGAGGTTTCGGTTATTAGCTTTGACAATTGGTGTTTCCATGAATTTAATGAAGACCCCCAAACCAAAGCCTGTGCTTAAAGAGAGGAACAAGGTAATGGAAGTCAGGATAACCCCCAGATTTTCCTTATAAGAAAGATAGTTTTTAATCTTGGGAATACACTGAACTTGATTGGTGTTTGGATGTTGGTCTTCTGGACATTTGGTACATTTGTCTGCATCTGAAAAAGAGCAAGAATAGGATCTTCCTTTAACATGTCCTTTAATCACATGCATTGATTGGGTAAACCTGTTGATGCGAATGACTCTGTCAACACTGCAAATGAATTTGGCTGAAGCCATTTCCACTTCGTTTTCAGTTGCCAAAGAGTTGGGAGGGGGGATGAGTATTTGTTAGCTTACTCAAAACAATAAATTGTTCTGTCTGAACCAAGGTCATCGCTGCCTGAGTTTTGGCGGGCTGGAACTTTCCTTAGGAAGCCCGCCAAAGTAGTTTATTGGAGAATGTGATTATGACATATTACTGGGGTGGGAAATTCAAATTTGTAACTTTGTAACCTTTGGGAGGGAACTTGAGTCTTGGTTTCACTTTTGATCATGCCGCTGCTATGTAGCCAAATAAATATGTTCTTTAAGGAAACCTTTTACCTTGGAGTTCTGTTTTTACTAGTCTCAGTAAAAGGAGTTCTGTTTTTACTGGCTATAGATGAACTCAATATATTTCTTCATCTCCCTCCTGCTACTGTAGAATAGCTTAACAGTCTCTTTTTAAAACCTTCCAGTGATGGAGCACCCATGATTTCTGGGGATAAGCTGTTCCAATGTTACTGTTATTATTTCATTAATGAACTTGTTGAGAGAGAAGAAGGAAAGAAGAAAGGATTCAAGGAAGGAAGGCAGTTTCACCATTTAACGTTTCACCACTGAACCTCTTGAAAACTGGAGTCCAGTGTTTTGTCAATGCTTTAAGGCACCATTGACATCCAGCCTATAGTGGAATGAATTACATGTGAAGGACTGCTTAATGTAGCTTATGCCAACTGAAATGAATAAACACTTCTTTTGCCATGGAGAAAGAAATGTTAAGTGGAGTGGCCCTTGAAGATGAGTTGGATATGGAGTGAGGACATCAAAATGCATTCCTCATTTTTTTATTATCAGAAAGAGGAACATCTTCCAATAAGAACAAGAAGGAAGTTTGACTCAATCTCAATTCATGATTCCTCTCCCTTCCCCTCCCTTCCCCTCCTCTCCCCCTCTTCCCTTCCCCTCTCCTCTCCATGGGCCATGACTTTGAAAATTACTAACAGGAGCCTCCAGTAGAATCTCTGCAATGTCAGCTTCAGGAAGTATAAACCCAATAGTCACCTGAGGATGACAAAAAAAAGGCACCACCTGCACAGATAGAGCAGTCAAAGGAGTATTATGTAAGGCTGCCTAGTCCATCCACCACATCAATTAGAATGAAGAGAACAGTCAGGATGTTCTATGAGACTTTTTTAAGCAAAGAAATAAATCCTTTGATTAAAGTCAGGTAACTTCAACCTGAAACTGTGGCTGCCCAAAACAGCTACAGTATCAGACATGGACACTTGCAAGAATCTGATCAATCCTCCTACAAAAATCCAATCAATGTTCCATCATTATATCCTGGAATCTGGAAACTCTCACTATTCAGAGCCATGAAGTAAATAATAATTTGAAACATGGAAGATGTGTTGTAAAATAATAATAATAATAATAATAATAATAATAATAATAATAATAATAATAATAATAATAATAATAATAATAATAACAACAACAACAACAACAACAACAACAACAACAACAAAAACAAAAACAACAACAACAATAACAACAACAATCATCATCATCATCATCATCATCATCATCATTAAGTTGGAAGTGATCTTGGAGGTCATCTAGTCCAACCCCCTGCTCAGGCAGGAAACCCTATACCATTTTGGACAAATGGCTGTCCAGTTTCTTCTTAAAAACTTCCAGTGTTGGATAAAGATCAAGAGCTGTCATCTCTCTCACAATACTCAACCCTCACTTATTCTGTACCTTTATCCATGATCTCTATCCCTGTTTGCTTGACTTATATAACAGTTTAATCTTTAAGATAGTTTCTTATAATTCACTATGACATACATGTATATTTTGATCAAGACAAAGAGGTGAGACCCACTCTGGCCAATCCTTTCAAATGCATGTTTATGGAGATCTAAGGTTCTACCCAAAGTCTGCCCCTTTCTCCTGCTCTCACCCACCTTCCATGGTGGAGATGGATCCTTTTGCGCATGGATGACAATTGTAGCAGCAGATGGGCTTCCCTTCCTGAGCCACCTTCCTGAACCCAGGAGGACAGCTTTCCACACACCTGGAAGAGGGCAGGGGCTGGGCAGGTGAGGGAAAGAAATAACATCCACAAAATGAATTATTGTATTTCCTAAAAAAGTTGAAGAAATGTTTGGGGATCTCCAGTTCAAGACTTATCTTTGCTAAATTTGAAACTTATAAAAAATTTGGAGGTTATAAAATTGATTTGGATGTTTGTTGTTGCCTATTTATCTTCTAAGATTTTTCACACACTTTTTACAGAATACAGAATAACAGACTTGGAAGGGACCTTGGAGGTTTTCTAGGTCAACCCCATGCTCAAGTAGAAGACTTTATACCAGTCTGGACAAATGCTGTCCAATCTCTTCTTAAAAACCTCCAGTTATGAAGCACCCATAAGTTCTGGAGGCAAGCTTTTCCATGGATTAAGGGTCCTTACTGACAGGAAATTTCTCCTTAATTCTAGGTTGGATCTCTCTCTGAGATGTTTCTATCTGTTGCTTCTTGTCCTGCCCTCAGGAGCTTTGGAGAATAGGTTGACACCTTCTTCTCTGTGACAACCCCTCAAATATTGGAAGACTACTATTATGTCAGCCCTAATTCTTTTTGTTAGACTAGCCTTTTTGTTAGACTAGCCATCTGCAACTGTAGATTTAGCCTCCAGATACAGTTTAGCCTCCAGTCCCCTAATTATCTTTAATTAATCAAAATAGAGTTAGAAGGGATCTTGGAAGTCTTCTAGTCCAACCCCCTGCTCAAGCAGGAGACCCTATACCATTTCAGACAAGTAACTGTCCAGTCTATTCTTAAAAACTTCCAGTGATGAAGCATCCACAACTTCTGAAGGCAAGCTGTTCCATTGGTTAATTGTCCTCATTCTTAGGAAGTTTCTTCTTAATTCCAGGTTGCTTTTCTCTTTGATTATTTTCCATCCATTGTTTCTTGTTCTGCCTTCAGGTGCTTTGGAAAATAACTTGACCCCCCTTCTCTTCGTGGCAACCTCTCAAACACTTGAATACTGCTATTAGGTCCCCCCAGTCCTTCTTTTCTCTAGACTAGCCAAACCCAAATTCTTCACATGTTTTAGTCTCCAGGCTTTGTTGCTCTTCTTTGCACTCCTTCTAGACTAGACTCGCAGCATCTTTTTAGTTTAAATTCTCAATATATATACTCAAAGGAATGTTGGATGGATCCTTTGCTTTGCGGAAGTGAATCATGTTGCCTCACGATTTAAAACTTGCTCCCTCAGAGAAAACTGTTAATGATATTTTTCTCAGACATCTGAACATGAAATCAAAGAAGACACTTCCTTTCTTAGAGAACTGAGATGAAATCCCTGTCCCAACTCTGCAATCCTCTTAGTGAGATCTTCAGAAAAGATAGAATAAAGTCTTTTCCCACCTTGATCAGCATTTCCATCTTTTTAGTAGCATTCTGGTTGATCATCAACTTGAAATCCAAGTATCCTTCTCTTTCTAGACTCCCAAATGTCACTATGGTAATAGACATATTAGGTAAAACCATCCAGTGCACAATGTCCAGGTCTTCTACCAGTTCTCCATTTTTATCCAGATAGACTCCATTGATAGAATTATTATAAAACTGAGAGTTTTGAAAGAAGGAATGAAGCTGTAATGGAAGAGAAAATAAACAACGTTAAACATGACATATAAAGCTATATGGCAAAAATAATCACTTTGTGCTAGAAAGCTCTGTACTGAGGAATATATAATAAAATCTATTAAAGGACCAAGAATGACCATTCAGAACAAAAATTGATAAACACTGTCCTTTATCAAAGACAAAGCAGCCCTCAGAAATGTAAAAAGGGACCAGACCACCATTATCCTATCAGCAAACAAAGACAAAACCACAGTTATTATGGACACAGCACAATATCTACAAGAAGCAAATGAAATATTAGAAGACAAAGGAACCTACATTCCAGTAAACACAAACAGAATGCAAAAACTAGACAACCAGATCAAGAGAACCCTCAGTGACCTCTCTAAGAAAAGCCAAATTACCAAAGAGGAACAGTGGTGGATGAGAAGCAGTGAACCCATCTTCAAAAGCTTCTATGGACACCCCAAACACACAAACCTGACATATCTCTCTGCCCAATTGTATCACTACCAGGACCCCTACATAGAACATTACAAAAAAATTAAAAATCACTTGGACATCTTAGAAGAGGAAGCAAACACTCCACCAACTCTCCACTACAGTGCCTTCAAATAATCAGAGATGTAACAGTAGATTAAGATGAAATCATGGTCTCATTTGATATTCATGTCCATAGATCTGGAATTAGCCAAAGAAACCATGATCACATTGGTCCATAGCACACCTAACTTAACTGAATACATGACAATTGAAACACCCAGGATTATAGATCTCTGCCTAACCACATACTTCCAATTTGATGGACAAATTTGCCAACAAATTAAAGGTACACCTATGGGATTCACTGCTTTCAGGACTGATAGCAGAGGTCATCATGCAATGTCAAGAAGTTATACCATTTCCACAAATACAACCCAAAATATGGATCAGATATGTAGACAATACTCTCACCATAATAAAAAAGGATTAATTAGAGAAGACACATGGAACCATCAACATTATTTTTAAAGGAATCCAATTTACTAGAGAAGAAGAAAACAACAAATCACTACCCTTCCTGGACATCCTGATCAACAGAGACCACAATGACAAACTAGAAACACAAGTATACAGAAAAACCACTTATGCCAACCAGATGCTCCACTACCAGCAACAACCCAACCTCCCACAAGAGAAGCTGCATAAAGACTTTATTTAGATGCACTGCAGCAACCTGGAACAGTAGAAAAAGGAAATAGAGCATCTATACAATGTATTCCAACAAAATAAGGTAAGAAACTTAGAGCTGATCAAACTGATTTTGTTGCTTGCTGTTTGTCTATTTATCTTCTCTTCTAATTTTTCTCCCACTACATTTTTATTTTAAATTCTCAATGTACCTACTGAAAAGTAAATTGAATGGATTTCTGCTTTGAAAAAAATCAACCATTTTGTCCCATGATATAAATCTAGATTTCTTGTAGAAGTTTGATAAACAGTTAACTGGAATAGTTTAGGGCATTGTTCTCATAGACACCTGAACATCTAATGGGAAGATGTTTCCTCTCTTGGAGAACTGAAATGACATCCCAAGTTTGTCCCTGCTCTAATTTTGCCATCCCCTTGGAAAGACCTTCAGAAAGAGCAGAATAAAGTTTTTTCCCCAGCTTGTTCAGCATTTCCATCTTTGAAACAGCATTCTGGTTTATTATGAACTTGAAATCCAAGGATCCCACTCTTACTAGCCTCCCAACTGTCACTTTATTAACAGAGAGATTGGAGAAAACCACCCTGTTCAGAATGTCCAGGTCCATTACCATTTCTCCATTCTCATCCAAATATACCCCATCAATGGAATTATTATAAAACTGAGAGAATCAGTAAAAAGAAAGAAGCTGGAAAAAAGGAGAAAATGGCCAATGTTACATAGACACAGAAAGCTATCTGGCAAGATTGCTCCATTTGACCTGGAATCTGTATGTAGGAATATAGAATAAAAATATTCTTAAAAGGACCAAGAATGACTTGGAACATAAGAATGGTGAAGGATGTCCATTCATATTTGTCATAGCAGAGTTTGGAAAACCAATGGAAAGTTTAGATAGATAGATAGATAGATAGATAGATAGATAGATAGATAGATAGATAGATAGATAGATAGATAGATAGATAGATAAAATTCAATGGTGAAAAAAGTAAGGTTCTACATTTAGGCAAGTGAAACCAAATGTTCAGGTATAGTATAGGGGGTATCTTGCTCAACAACAGTAACTGTGAGAGGGATCTCGGAGTCCTAGTGGACAATCACTTAAATATGAGCAAGCAGTGTGCTGCAGCTGCCAAAAAATCCAACACAGTGCTGGGCTGCATCAACAGAGGGATAGAGTCAAGATCAAGTGAAGTATTAATACCACTCTATGATGCCTTGGTAAGGCCACACTTGGAATACTGCATCCAGTTTTGGTCACCGCAATGTAAAAAAGATATTGAGACTCTAGAAAGAGTACAGAGAAGAGCAACAAAGATGATTAGGGGACTGGAGGCTAAAACATATAAGGAACGGTTGCTGGAATTGGGTATGTCTAGTTTAATGAAGAGAAGGATGAGGGGGGACATGATAGCAGTGTTCCAATATTTCAGGGGCTGCCACAAAGAAGAAGGTGTCAAGCTATTTTCCAAGGTGCCTGAAGGCAAGACAAGAAGCAACGGGTGGAAACTAAGCAAGGAGAGAAGCAACCTAGAACTAAGGAGAAACTTCCTGACAGAACAATTAACCAGTGGAACAACCTGCCTCCAGAAGCAGTGAATGCTCCAACACTGGAAGTTTTTAAGAAGAGACTGGACAGCCATTTGTCCAAAATGGTATAGGGTTTCCTGCCTGAGCAGGGGGTTGGACTAGATGACCTCCAAGGTCCCCTCCAACTACTATTACTTCTTCTTCTTCTTCTTCTTCTTCTTCTTCTTCTTCTTCTTCTTCTTCTTCTTCTTCTTCTTCTTCTTCTTCTTCTTCTTCTTCTTCTTCTTCTTCTTCTTCTTCTTCTTCTTCTTCTTCTTCTTCTTCTTCTTCTTCTTCTTCTTCTTCTTCTTATTGTCATTTATTTTTTACTGTGGGCACAGTGGCACACATTGAAAATGAAATTTTGTTGTTTGCTCTCGAAGTGTACACATACACAACACACATTTAAACATTCTATATACAACATATGTATAGACCTACACCCTTACATATAGATAACATATAAATATAATCACTGTCTATCTTGAATACATAATGGAAGGAGGAAGCTTTAGAGTTCACAAGGTTAATACTCTATGGAACAAAACTGTGACTGAATTTGGATGTTCTTCCTCGGATACCACAGAGCCTCCTCCCAGAAGGTAACAAGGAAAACAGGTCATGAAGAGGATGAGTAGTATCTCAGACAATCTTAGGGACCCTGCTCTAGCAACACTTATATGCCATGTCCTGGATGGAAGAGAGGGAACTGCCAATGATCTTTTCAGCCATCCTCACCACTCCCTGCATCACCTTCCTGTTAGAAGCAGTGATACTTCTAAACCAGACTGTGATGTTGTATGACAGGATGCTCTCAATTGTCCATCTGTAGAAAGTGGTAAGGATAGGGCAAGAAAGATGTGCTTTTCTCATGTGATGCAGAAAATGTAGGCACTGCTGTGTCTGCTTCACCAGTGTCTCCCTGTTGAGTGAGCAAGCCAGCCTACTGGTTAACTGCACACCCAGGAATTTGATGCTGGTAACATCACAGAGGAGTGTGGCTGTGTCTGCCTTTTCTGAAATCTGCCAATGAAGCCAAAATGAAATCAGATGCCCCACACAGAAACACTGCTGTAAATAACTGGTGTACAGGCCAATGGGTAGATAGGAAGAAGACTTTTGCTCTTCTAGTAGGTTATAATTATGAAATATTACACTGAGGTGAAGATGGGTCAGTTGGCATGGAGAAGAGACCCCAGATCTTCACTGTGAAATAAGACCACAAGTGCCAGTTAAGGTTACCTCTTTCAATTTTTTTGAATATTTATGGAATATTTTATGGAATATTCTTCACTCTTGCTGCTTCTCAACTTTTTCCCCAGTCCAACCCTTTATCTTCTCATCTGACCTTACCTGCTACACTTCTTGGCCTAAAAAGGCTTCTCCATATGCTGTTGCTTGAGGAGATCCTTTGTTATCTTTGATTCTACTGAGAGTTTTGAGCCGGGAAGGGAAAATCAAAGAGATTTTTAGCCAAAGGATGAGACCCACTCTGGGTAAAGGCTGTCCTGGAGAAGAAGAACAGCCCAGGAAGTGAGAGGTTGAGAGATGTTAGACAACTTAATATACACAACACACTTTTTAGAATCTGTGTGACATGGTAATGGTTCTGCTTGTAAAAAGAAATTGAAAAGAAATGAGCAGGGTGCAATGAATTGCAGAAAGGAGAGCAATGGAAAATTGGAATGTAATGTAATTTTTATATTCAGAATATAGTATAACTATTGTCAGGTTCTTACAGTTGTAACATAGATTCTCAGCTGCTATGGAGAGTTGTTCAATAGAAAATAAATACCTGCCATGCCTTTAGCTTTGGACTTTTCACATTTTTACCAGATTTAAATGTATTCCTGGATCTCGACAAATAAGCTGCCTTTAAGGCCCGTGCCACAGCCCAGATTGTATTGTAAATGAAATAGTTGTCCTGAGTCAGGATTGGATCCATTTCTTCTTCCTTGAAAGCCTCCAGATCTTCTCTCTGCCTGCACCGTCTCCAGACTTTCACTGAAAAGACATTGTTGGTGTAGGAACACACGAAGGAGGTCTCTGCAAAGTATCTCATAAAAGAATGTAAATTCAAATACCGACCATACTTTGCAATTTGATTTTTCTTCAAAGGAAAGGAAAATATGCTATGGATGTATTGAAGAGGAAAGGATTTTTTCGACAAATAAATAGTGAAGTCCCAGCGGATTGTGGTGATTAGGACTTTTCCTCTAGGAGGTTCAGTAAGACTTTTGAATACCATATCCATAAGCAAAATCCCTACATTGAATGAAGTCACGTCTGCACCATAAATAAAGACCTTCACCTTTCTCCAACTGAGGTATAAAGACCAGATTATGTTCGCTTTCCGAGAAGCTGGAGAAAAGGTTTGTGATAAAACTGGGCAAATGCCATTCCTGATCAGCAGGGAAGTCAACGTCCTTATGAACCTTTGTCCATTCTCAGTGTCTGGAGCCAGGAGACCCACCAAGGTCCACCTGAAATGGAGGACCAGCTTCACCATCCCTGGGTACTGGACTCCTTCAGCAGGGAGCATTGGGTAGAAGAAAGGATTTTCATCACTCAGAACCTGGGAATCAAAACCGTGATTGATCTGAAAAGGAAAAAAAATTCTTTTTGAGAGATCATAAAAACAAAATCTAACCCCAATGGAGGAATGGTTCCATTCCTTGCAATGAAGAATCTTTTATACGGAGTCTCTGATAATTCTGCTCTCACATTGCCTCTGTTCTCACTTCAGTACAGCATTTGACTATTGCAAATAGCCAGCAGAGATCACAGTCTGCATTAGGAGTGTGCCAGGAGGAAATTGTCTGCTCAGATCCTTCCCTTCTGTTTGATAGAACCATCAATCTTACTTCATGAAACTCTCACAATACAACTTTGCTCTTTATTTATAACATGGGATGTCTGGCTGTAAGTTGCATGTCTAAAAATGGTCTTCACAACAAAGACACACCTGTGGGATTTTGTAGGTTTCCAACATGGTCGAAATCTGGATGGAGATGTCAGTATCGGCCCCTTCAAGAATGACCACTGTGTTTCTTTGCCTTCCACAGCTGTAGTTGGGAACATTGGCCTCCCCCTCTGAAAGCATATCCAGCAAAGCCTCTGAGGTAATTTGTGCATTGAAATTATTGTCATAAATGTTGTATCCCAGGGTAACATTGAACAAAATGTTGGGATTCTTGCTGATTGCTTGCATTGCAAAAAGGAAGGATAGCATTTTCCAATATGCTGTTGATGGTTTACTGAAAGTATGCATATATCAGACATAATCAGTGAAAGAGACATGTTATTTAACTGTTCTTTCAATAATTGTATTTTTAAGGCTGAGAGGTTTGGAGGCATTTTCAAATCTCAAATAAATAAATGAACAAACAAACAAATAAATAAATAATCTCACCTATCTGAATCAAACTCTGAGATTCTTTTCATTTTCCTTTTATTTTTGGATACTGAATGCTTATTATTTCTGAGTTAGCCTAGTTATTGTTACCTTTCTCTAATTTTTTTTAAATTTATATTTATTAAGAATTGTTTAAGAAAATGAAATATTAATCAAAAGAAAAAAGGAAAGAAAGAAATAGAGAAAGGAATGGTCCAAGAAATTAAAAAAAGAAAAAGAAAGAAACCTGATTTCCACTTTCTTTTCGACAGATAATTTTTCATTTCTGCAAATTCTACAATTTTCACAATTGAGTCCTCCACTGTGAGAATTCCGTGATTCTTCCATCATTGAGCAAACAATAATCTTGTCACAGTTGCCATATATAAACATTATGAATGTTATCTAATTCTTTGCTCAGAAGTCCCAGTAAAAAAGAATTCTGGTTTCTTCACAATTTTTAGCTTTTCAAGTTCTTTGCATTGTTGTGTCAATGTGTATCTAAAATTTCTGAGCTTTCTCACAAGTCCGCCCTGCATGATAAAATGTTTCCCCATGCTTTTCCCAATTCCTGCATTGGTCTGAAATATGTTTACATGTCTTTTATAATTTCTTTGATGTCTTGAACCAAAAAGAGATCATTTTATTTCAAAAAAATTCTCTTAACCTATGACAGAATGTAAACCGAATAAAAGTTACCCAAATTATCTGCATCTCTATGTAATATCCAGATTTAATAGTGCATTCAATCATGGAAATTTAACCTATTCATCTTCTGTTTCAAATTCTTAACATTTTATACATTTTTGTTATTACATATTCACCATTTGTACATAATTCAGTTTCAAATTCAGTTACAGCTTATCTTGCCCTAATTCTTGCTGTTGCATTAAGATTTCAGATTGACTTTCAATCTCTTTCTGTCCCTTTGCCTGTTTATCTTCTCCAATGATTACTAATTGGAAGTTTGACCTATTATGAAATATAGAATCATTAAAAGATATATACAGACAGAGACACCCACAATGACACATACAGTGAGCAACTATGACTGTTAACAAATGGAGGCAGTGCTCAATTTCTGGAGGTGTTTATGTGGCTCATATGTCCACAATAGAGACTTAGCTGACATTTAACTCATTGTATGATTAGGATGCTGGCATCCACTCAAATTAGATTCAGACATTTAAGAAAAGTCATTTCTTAACTGGGATCCATTCATTTAATTGGTGGTACAGAATAAAACTGTTGAACATATCTCATTTTTACTTTAGAGAAAAAGTCAACATTTCTGCATTTTTCTACCCGTGCTGATGACCTTATTAAGCATGAGAGTGGTAGAAGAGAAGAACCACCTTCTCTCATCCATCCACAGTCCAACTCTGCTGAGAGAATGTCAAGAAAATCAGATGCCCCTTCTTCAAAGTAAAAAAACAAAAGATTTCTACTGATTATTTATTTGAGAATTTCAGATCAGGTTCATCAGATAAAAAGGATGAACCAAGGATGAAATGAGACAGAAAGAGAGGAAAACTAGCAGATCAAAGAGATCACTAATGGTAAGAGAGGTGGCTGAAATTTCAGAACTTAGAGTGGAATGGAGAGGCTCTAATTCTGTGCACGAAATTTGACGTACAGAGAAATTTGAGTCAAAGGAGATTTGTTGAAGCTTAATGGTAGAAGCAGCATCCTCGTTGCAGAGACAACGCCACCAATGAGAAATTCTCCTGGCTTGTAATAGTTCTGTGGATGCACCTCGTCCCTCTCCAGAGTCAGGATGCATTTGGCTCTGAGACTTGCCAGAACTTCTTGGGGCAGCAGAAGCAGCAGAAGCAGCAACATGACTTGTGTTCCTGATAGAGTCTCCAGCCTTGCTATGAAAACACAGTGATTTGAAGAGATGGGAGAAAACAGAGCCCTCTTCCAAGACAGAAGCTCCAGAGGTTTCCTAATCCAGACAGAGTCTATACAAGCCTTCACATCTGTAGCCCCTGCCTGTCTTAAAAAGCATGAAGGTTCTTTCTTTCTCCAGGGCCATTTATGCACCCAAGATTTTCCAGTGCAAAGAGATTAGTGAACAAAGGCTTTAATATGATATCAGAGTGGAAGTGTGTTATGGCTTTGTTTGTGTGATATCTGAAAGCAATCCAAAATGTCTTTTGAGATTTAGCACCAAGAGAATAAATAAATCACTAGGATTTGGATAATGGCCACAAGGAGAGATATCATCTCGCTAAACTCTGAGTTGCCCAATGGGAGGAGTCACAAACGGGGTGAAACTCTGAATATGAGACAAAGAATGAGATGGGAGAACTTTCTCCCAAACATCTCTTAGAAAAATCTCTTGATACATTCCAGTCTCAAGAGAGAACTTTAGCATGAGTCTGAAATGCCAATCCTCACTATGGATACAGTTGATTCTGGTGACTGTTTTTGTTTATATGATATTCTTCTCTCTTACAAAGTACAAAACCGGAACAAAGTCCTTGAAAATAACTTTTATTCATTATAGTCATCAAAAGTTTGACTTTTTGCTCTGCTGTTAGGACATTTCCATTTTGAAAACAAAAGTAGATATTTTTCTTCATGGGGGAAAAGCCATTATTTGTTTGTAAAGGTGCAACTAAATAATAGAAGAAACCAGAAAATGATTGTGTCAAGGACCAGGGCATAAAGAGAGAGAGAGAAAATACAGCAATATATGCACATGTTTGGAGATAAATTAATGAATAGGTAAAATTAAGATTGCACAACATTTTTAGATATAAAACCTATGAAACTTGTTGAACTGATGTAGGCAAGTAAACCTAATAAAATCCACTATCTATAAAACTTGTCTAGTTTGTTTGATACTCTACAGTCCTTGCTTCAATGTGTGTGAAGAATCAGTCAGGAAATGGAGTGGGTTAAGTCATTAATTTTTGGGCATCCAATATGGCCCAGGGCAGGGCTAGCACAGGGAGATTCTTGGCACCCCCTCTATACAACCATATCATCTAGTTGGACCCAGGAACTAGCCCTTCTTTCTGGCATCCCTTGCCTCATGGAAGAACCTCCATGGGGATCCAGACAGACCCAAATACCTCAAGATTAGGCTAGGTCTATTGCTGTTGTTGATGTCAATAAAGGAAATATTTGTAGCTCAGGGTTGAAATGAGGGCTCTTTGGTGCGCTCTGAGGTTGTTTGTTTTCTTGCAGATGTTTCAGTACCTGAAAAGGTAACATAATCAGTGATAGTAACATCACTTAGCACTGATGATGTTACCTAGTTTGGGTAATGAAATGTCTGCAAGAAAACAACCAAGATCAGAGAGCAGCAAATCCCCTGTTATTGATGTGTCCTTAATTATTTATTAATCAAATTTATATAGGCAGACATATCACAAAAAGTGATTCTGAGCAGTGTACAACAATCCAATTAAAAAACAAAATCTGAAAGGAGTTTTGGAAAGGAGCTCAGACTGAGCTTCCTACATGCTGTCAAAATGGTTCCAGTCAATGGAGGGTGTGAAAGGACAACAATGAGAGGATCATGAAGACAATTCCATCAGGAGTTTTCTGCCTATTTTGAGTCCGTTTCCTGGGCCTGGAATGGAAGACTCAGAAGCTTATTTTTCTATGTTCAAAAGAGTTGCTACCTCTTGTAAATGACCTGAATGGGTTGCCCCATGTATAATGGGAAAGGCCTTGGGAGCTTATAGTAATTCTTCCAGCAAAAGAAGTAGTAGATTACTCCTCATGTATAAGAGATTAATACTATACAATACTATATGATATCACTCCCTATAGGCAGAAGTATAGGAGCCATACTTATGACAAACATAAAAGGATTTGTAAATGTGGGCAAGGTGAGAAGATCTAAGTGGGAAATGATTGAAGCCAGAGGAAAGAAGCAAAGGAAAAATGGTAGAGGAGGTAATTTTGGAACAGTTTCTACAGATACTCTTTATCAAACTGAGGGTTTGGGTACAAGAACCAACCCAGAATCAGGTCAGTTAAATTGGCTGAGAACTTCATGGCAGCAAAAAAGTCAGAGAATGTTGGAAGGGAAGATGCAGAAGGAGAGTGGAGAAATTAGGAACTTCAGGAAGTTAGAAGAGGGAAAATTCAAAGGAATAGAGAAACCTTTGGTCCTGCCTAAGCTAAAGGAAGACAGTGGGAGGTCAGAGGGACCCATAGTTGCTGCAACTGTGGGAAAAGTGGTCATTTGTCCAATAACTGTAAAAGAGAAAAAAAGGAATGGCAAACTTCAGGCTAAGTGGCAGGGTCCCTGCATATTACAGAGAACTGGACAAGTAAATGGCAAAATTGAGTTGGGAGACAGGAAAAAAGAAAATCTACCATTTCAGGAAATGGCACAATAGACCTGAACCTGGGATGGCTTTGCTGGTATTAAAGGAAAGGCATCCAGAATCGTTGGAGGATGCTTAAGAATTGATACTGCAACCATTCCATGGAAAAAGATATATTGTTTTAGACCTAAGGGATAGTCAAAAGAAACAGGAAGGAAATATGCAACTGTGGGAAACTTGGTCATTGGTCCAAAGACTGTAGATACCGGAGAAAAAAGGGAATGGCTGCAGTAGTGCAAGGGTCTCTGGGAAAAAACTTATGATTCCAGCAAAAGTTATTGGGGTGACTTTGTGAGGCTTAGTAGATACTGGGAGTAGAGGAACATTGATAACAAACTCACTTAGTAAAACAAGGCAACTTCACACCTTTTACAAATCTCTTTGGGTGGACTGAGATGGTTGCATTGGTCAAAGCCAAATTACAGGCACAGGCAAAGGAACAGGTAATGGCAATAGGAGCTATACCTAACTTGCAATGTATACTAATAATTGGAATAGAATTTTCCATTTACTGATAGTGGAAGTAACTACAAGGGCTCCGTCTAAGGCAAAAATATACAAGATACCACCTATACTAGCTTGTGCATTTGGTTTTTCTTGCCTAAATGTAGAACCTTACTTTTTTCACCATTGAATTTCATTTTGTTAGATAGTGCCCAATGTTCAAGTCTGTCAAGATCCTCCTGTATCTTAAGCCTGTTTTCTGGAGTGTTGGCTATTCCTGCCAGTTTGGTGTCATCTGCAAATTTGATGAGTTCCACATCTATCCCTTCATCCAAATCATTGATGAAGATGTTGAAGAGCACTGGGCCCAGAACAGAGCCCTGGGGCACCCCACTACACACTTCCCTCCATGTAGATGCAGTTCCATTAAGGACCACACGCTGAGTACGACCAGTAAGCCAGCTACGAATCCATCTGGTGGTGATGCTGTCTAACCCACATTTTTCTGTCTTATCAAGTAGGTTGTGGTCTACTTAATCAAATGCCTTACTGAAGTCCAAGTATTGTATATCCACAGCATTCCTCTGGTCCATTAATTTTGTCACTTTGTCAAAGAATGTAATAAGATTTTTCTGGCATGATCTGTTTTTGACAAACCCATGTTGGCTTTTGGTAATTACTTTGTTTGCCTCTAGATGTTCACTGATTCATTGCTTCATTATCTTTTCCAGAATCTTCCCAGGTATCAAGGTCAGGCTGATAGGTCTGTAGTTTCCTGGATCTTTTTTTTTCTTTTTTGAAGGAAACTACAGACTTATCAACCTGACCTGGGAAGATTCTGGATCTTTAGTAAAGTTGATTTTCATTTAAATCTGGGAGTTGACCCATGGCCTTCTTGTACCTTGGCTGAGCTACTGAATCCACAAACCAGACCAGGATGAATCAATCCTCTTCAGTCAGATTGACTTGAATATTGATATGCCAAACCTGTCAGGAAGTTACAGGCTATAAATATGTCTACTACAGGAAATTTGCAACACCGTGTCATCTTCACTAACTCTCTTCTCCCCAGTAGAACCCATAACTTGGGGGAATGGACATATCAATTCATAAAGAACCACTAAAGAGATGAGATTGAGACATCTCTAATTAACTCTGAAGAAACCTGCCAAGCTTACACCATTAAAAAGCCCAAGAAATAACTCTTATGTCTCTTCTCTTGAAGAATTGCTTAAATATTGGTTAACATGTGTGCTGAGGGAAAAGAGGTCTAGCAACAGTTTTAAACAAACTTTGCATATTTATTTCCTTCAGTTTTAATAAACATAAGTTGTCAAAGAAATGCAAAGGAAACATACAACCCCAATAATAATAATGGATAATTAAAAGTTATGAGCCTGAGAAACAATTTCACAGTCATTCCCCTGCTTTTGTCATTAAATGTTCCTTAGTGTTCAGATCTGGCCTCAGGATGATAATGTAGCACTTGGGGAAGAAGATGCAACCTAACAGTCCAGCACCAGAGGCTAAGATGGAGAACACCTGTACAGCAACCATGAATTTTCCTTTAGTGCTCAGGTAGGTGGGGAGGAAGGAAACCCAGACACTGCAGAAGACCAGCATGCTGAAGGTGATCAGCTTGGCTTCATTGAAGGCCCCAGGGAGATTCCTAGCCAGGAAAGCCACAGTGAAGCAAATGACAGCCAAGAAACCCATGTAGCCAAGGACAACATAAAACATGGTGACAGAGCCTTCATTGCATTGAAGGATGATCTTTCCTGGCTGGGAGTGGAGGTCAGAATCAGGAAATGGAGGAGAAACTCCCAACCACATGGTACAGATGAGAATTTGAACAGCAGAACAAGAAAGGATGATGGAATTAGCCAAGCTCTTCCCCAACCATTTCCTCACTTTATTCCCCGGTTTTGAGGCTAAGAATGCCAACACCACTGTGATCGTTTTGGCCAAGACAGAAGACACGGCTACTGAGAAGACAATGCTGAACAACGTTTGTCGGAGAAGACAGGTGGCTTTCCTTGGATGTCCAATGAAGAAAAAGGAGGACAAAAAACAAAGCAGGAGGGAGACCAGGAGGATGAAGGAGAGGTCCCGGTTGTTGGCTTTGACAATGGGAGTTTCTAGGTATTTAAGGAATATGATTAAAACAAGACCTGTGGTTAGGCACAAGAGTAGAGCAAAGGAGATGAGGATGATGCTGAGATGTTCTTCATAGGACAGGAAGATTATTCTTCTGGGTATACACTGGAATCGGTTCGTGGTTGGATATTGATCATCTGGGCACTTGGTGCATTTGTCAGTATCTGAAAAAACAAGGTAATATTTCTTTTATAGCCTTTCTAATTTCAAAAAAAAACTTTGGATAAGGTGTGATCATGAGAGACAGGAAAGTCTCAATAAATGGAATATACTTACATTCCAGCAAAAAAAAATCCTCAATACATACAGCTATAAAACGAAGAACAAAATCAAAATTAAATTAAAAGAAGAACAATCTGGTGCCACAATCTCCCTTCTCTGAGGTAATCCACATGATTCTTATCTTGCACTGACCTTACCTTATCCCAAATACCTGGGAGAAATAGCAAGTCTCCAGAGGTTTAAGAGGATGAGGACCTATTGGATTTCAAGGAAGAGAGGGTCCAATAGGGTGGGACCTGCACCAGAAAAGACAGGTTTTTGAGGACCCATAAAGTGGGAATCTTTTAGGGAAAAGACCTTTTGCATGCCAATTATATCTGCTCTGGTGGGACCAGCAGATATCCTCAATCAGAGGAAGCCCTGCAGATACCCCAGTTCTGTCTCATGTAGGGTTTGAAAGGTGAATGTATTATTTTATTGACTATTAAGAAAATCACCGTAATATTTGGTAAACAACGTGTTGTCTGTGTTTATATTTAAAAACAATCAATAACAATTCATTTCTATAATTCAACATAGTAGCGTTCTTTGATTTTCTCTTCTTCCATTAGTATTCTCTTTTACCAATCTTGAATTAGTATATTTCTTAGTATTTTGATAGATAACAATTGAATATAATTGAATATAAACATTTTTCTAGTATTTAACAACTACATCAATATAAAGCTTCTTCTAATTGATCATCTTAATTACCTTGTCATAGATCCTGTTTTCAAAGTTTGTAAGGACCCACCCCACTTTGCATCTTAAGAAGACAGAACTCTTGGAATATTTCTTCCAACAGGCATCTTTATTAAGAGAAGATGGTTGCAGGCGTTCTAGACAGGACCTGGGGCCCAAGCCCTACGGTTCAAGGTTTTAAGTGTTTCCAAGCAGCCCCCCCCCACCATCCTTCCAGCGACAATCCCAGGCATTACATTTCCACCCCCTTTTCCTCACGGCCGGCGGAAGGGAAACTTTAGAGAGGAGTAGATGAAAGCTAATGGGCTCTATTGTTATGATCAGTCCTTTTGGTGCGATCCACATTCAGTCCCTTTGAAGTTGTAAGGAAGGAAGTGAGAGCCATAAAACCCCTTTGCTTATCCCCCTTCCCTTTCATAGCATGACAGAATCCAGAGAGGGCAGAAATGAGGTTTTCCATAGTTGATAACTAGAGATGAAATATAACTGGATTCTGACAAAGTTCTTATTTAATTTTTTCCCCCGCAATGTTCAAGACATTCTTACCAGTTAAGATTTTCTCAGAGTTAATTATATTTAAGTATTTAAGTCTTTTTCCTCATACAGTCCATCCCAACCATTTTACATTTTTCATATCTTAAAAAAACAGAAAAAAAGGAAATAGTATACTACTTAGGGAACATGTCCCTCTTAAACTAAGATACATTTATATCCAGATTTTTTCTATTCTTTTAACCATATTCAAACAAATGTTTAATCTTTAAATATTCCATCTAATAAATCCAATCATCTAATCTTTTGAATCTATTCAAAACATTTTTACCAATTGAGATTTTCTCAAGATCAATTACACTTATGTATATAAAACATTTACCTCATATAAACCGTCCCAACATTTTTATAATATGTTTATATTTCTCATATCATAAAAAATAGTATGTTACTTAAGGGGCCCATCCTTCTTAAACTAAAATACATTTATATCCAGAATTTTTCTATTTTTAACCATATTCAAACAAGTGTTTAATCTTTAGTTATTCCATCGGATAAGTCCCATCATTTAATTTCTTAATTCTAATTTAAGACTACAAAATAAATCTGAGGACAAGAAAACAGATTGGATAAAATGGACTGTAGAGATGTCAGGAACATTGGAGAGAAAGAAAATGATAAGAGAAGCGGAGAGAAAGAAAAAGAAAAAGATTTTCAACAAACATGGAAAGGCAGAAGCCCCGTACAAAGACACTTCACCTGATTTACTTTTTATATCTACAGCAACATTTACGAACATACAGAAAAACTTTTTGATTCAGCAAAATACATTGATTAAGAAAGATACTAGGCAAAGGAAAAAGACTAAAGTGGAAACCAAGAAAATAGATGATTGGATTTACCAGAGAGAATATTTGAAAAAGAAACATTTATTTGAATATGGTTAAAGAAATAGAAAAGTTTTGGAATATATATGTCATTCTACGAGAGATAAATTCCCTAAATAATATAGAATGCTTTTTCCCCTTTTTTGTTCTCTTTCTTGATATGAGTAATATAAAAAAGTTGAAATGACTTAGATAAAAAGGAAATGTTTTAGATACTTAAGTGTGATTGAATTTAAGAAAATTATAATGGATAAAAATGTTTTGAATAAGAGTTAAAGGACTAGATGACAAGATGTATTAAATGGAATGTTTAAAGATTAAACATATTTTTAATTATGGTTAAAAAGAATAAGAAATTTGGGAAATAAATATATATTAGCTTAGGAGGGATATATATTTTAAGTAATATGTTATTTTTTATGTTTCTTTACTCTTGCTCTCCTTTCTTTTCTTTTCTTTTTCATTGTTTTATCTATTCCTTAAGAAATGTAAAAGTGCAAGATAGTTCATATGGAAAAATAGAGTTAATTTTTTAAATGTAATTAATTTGTGAGAAAATCTTAACCAGTAAGAATATCTAGAATTTGGTGGGAGAAACAAACTAAAATAAGGACTGTAACAGGATCTATGATAAGGCAACCAGAATGATTGGATAGAAAAGGAATATTATATTGATGTGATTATTATTTTTAGGAATATTGGGAAAATATATATTTAATTGTTATCTATCAAAACAATAAGAATTGTATTAACTCAATGTTTGCAAAAGAAGATATTTTGGGAAAAGAGGAAATCAACTAAAACCATTATGGATTATAGAAATCAATTGTTAATGATTGTTTTACAAATGTAACCCAGACAACACACTGTTCACCAATTATTAAGTGATTTATGTTTAAAAATAATAATAAAATATATTACCAAAAACAAAATCTTGATGTACTCCTCTCATTTTTTAAATTTTTAATTATTGGTTTAATTTGCAGCAAGAGGCATTTTGTGTGAAATTGACAGCCATATAAATTTGATAAATAAATTTGAAAAAAAAAAAAGATTTTAAGGAAGATTAATTCATGAAGGAATTCAAGAAGAGGAACTGAGTCTGTTATCTGCAAAGTCTTTTTA
>NW_015388091.1:47058-52464 GCF_001527695.2 Protobothrops mucrosquamatus | reverse complement strand
TTTACCCTGTAAATGAGAAAATGAAGCTACATATTTCTATACTCTCTAGATTTGGCAACATTTTTAAAGAGAGAATGAATTCAACATTGGTATCAATTCTTAAGACATGGTTGGTATCCTTAAGACATGGTTATTCCAGCTTGCAGGACTGGCCTAGGGTAATTTTTAGAGGGGGTTTTAATTATATTTTAATTAGACTATACTTAAATATTTCCTTTTAATTAATTTTAATCTTGTAATTGTTATTTGTGTATTTTTTAATCGATTGTCAGCCGCCCTGAGTCCGCAAGGAGAAGGGCGGGATATAAATGTAATTTAATAATAATAATAATTAATAATAATTGATATTAAGTAGATTGGTCTTTTATTTGTTCTCCTTTTCCTCCTCCTTTCTGTTCCTTTTAATCCCAAAACTGTATATTACTGTAGTCTTTTTTTCCTTTCAGAATCACAACTGTATTCCTTTTTTGTTGATGTTATTACTGTTTGTATCTCTGTATTTAACCACAAGGAAAATTGGAAACATACAAAAAAGTGGGAACAAAATATTCACTTGATGATTTTATGGTGAATCTTCTGCTTGCTTTCCTTGTTCCTTCAACCCAGCATCTCTCCCTCCATTGTTCTTCCCAATTAGATATTTCAGTGTGTAAAGATTTATGATCGTAATAAAAAATAAATGAAAGATTAATGTATCTTTTGGCCTATAATGTGAAGTTGGTTTGGGTGAACAAAGCACATTGATCTAAAATAATTCCTCAATTTACAAAAAATTCAGATGTTCCTAAGAAAGATAAACATGGAAGGATACATCCAAACTGGCAAATAAAAGAGATATTTCCTATGCAATCCAAAATATCCTTCTTTCTACTCATCTTCAAGATACTTTTCTTATCCCTCTCATCATGGAAGAAATTGGACACCACGGAAATTAACTGAATAATAAAACTGGATGCAGTATTCCAAGTGTGGCCTTACCAAGGCATTATAAAGTGGTATTAACACTTCACGTGATCTTGATTCTATTCCTCTGTTAATGCATCATAGAATTGTGTTGGCTTTTTTGGCAGCTGCAGCACACTGCTGGCTCATATTTAAGTGACGGTCCATTAAGACTCCAAAATTCCTCTCACAGTTAATACTATTGAGCCAGGTGCCACCTGGCTCAATATATGTGCATTTGGTTTTTCTTATCTAAATGTAGAACCTTATTTTTTTCACCATTGAATTTCATTTTGTTAAATAGCACCCAATGTTCAAGTCTGTTAAGATCCTTATGTATCTTAAGCCTATCATCTGGAGTATTGGCTATTCTTGCCAGCTTGGTATTGTCTGCAAATTTGATGAATTCCCCATCTATCCCCTCGTCCAAATCGTTGATGAAGATGTTAAAGAATACTAGGCCTAAAAGAGAGCCCTGGGGCATTCACCTCCACACTTCCCTCCATGTAGATGCAGTTCCATTGAGGACCACACGGTGAGTACGGCCAGTCGGCCAGCTACGAATCCATCTGGTGGTGATGCTGTCTAACCCACCTTTTTCTATCTTATCAAATAGTAGGTGGTGGTCTACTTTATCAGATGCCTTAATGAAGTCCAAGTAAATTATATCCACGGCATTCCTCTGGTCCACTAATTTTATCACTTTGTCAAAGAATGTAATAAGATTTTTCTGGCATGATCTGTTTTTGACAAACCCATGTTGGCTTTTGGTAATGACTTTGATTGCCTTCAGGTATTCGCAGATTCATTGCTTCATTATCTTTTCCAGAATCTTCCCAGGTATTGAGGTCAGGCTGATAGATCTTTAGTTTCCTGGATTGATTTTTCCCCCCTTTTTTGAAGAGGAGAACTACATCAGCTGTTTTCCAGTCCTCTGCTAGTTCCCTTTGCTCCAGAATCCAGATTACACCTTGGGGTGTAATCCATCTGGTTCTGGTGATTAGAACTCATCTGGGGTGGACAGGTGCTCACTTATCATTTGAGTATTTTAACTTGTATTCGTAATCTGTTTTTATGGTACCATTTTTGATAGGTTGGACTGTTTTTTTCCCTTTTGTGTAAAGACGCAAAAACTGATTTAAGCCTTCTTGTCACTTTCACCTATTAATGGAGCAGTAGTTTTCTTGATTTTTCTCTTATTTTTTACATGTTGAAAGAAGCTCCTTTGTTGTTGTTGTTGTTATTTTTGACTTCTTAGTTCATTTCGAGCCTTAGCTTTCTTCACTTCACTTCACTTCATCTTTGCAAGCTTGGGCTATTTGCTGATATTCTGCCTTAGTTATTTGCCCCTCTTTCCACTTTTTATATTGTTTTCTTTTTTACTTTTTGTCTTTCAATTTATCAGAGAGTTCTTTATGCATCCATGCTGGTTTCTTTTGAGAACTTTATTTTTCTTCTTCATTAGTATTGTGCTAGACTTGGCTTTTATAATCACATTTTTCAAAGTTTCCCAATCTTCTTGGGTTGTTTCCTCCTTAAGGAGTCTCATCCAGGGAATCCTTCCCAGGGTCTCTCTAAGTTTATTGAAATTAAGAACAATAGAATCAAATTTACATGTGTCTTTGACATGCATATTGATCAATTCAGTAGGTTTCCCATCATGTCACCCACCTTCTTGAGTAGAGATGGTCCCCTCTGGACAAGAAACACAGTCATAGCAGCAAACTGGCTCTCCTTCTCGAGCCCTCTTGACAAATCCAGGATGACATTTTTCCACACATTTGGACTGAGGCAGAGACTAAGCAGAAAAAGAAGAAATGCCAAAGAAAAGATGTTAGGACTCACCATCCATGTAAGATGGAGGTAGACATGAACATTAGCCAA
Source organism: Protobothrops mucrosquamatus (assembly GCF_001527695.2). Lineage (NCBI taxonomy): Eukaryota > Metazoa > Chordata > Lepidosauria > Squamata > Viperidae > Protobothrops > Protobothrops mucrosquamatus. Next base: position 49,638 of record NW_015388091.1, on the reverse strand, counting down.
ATAGTCTCTGAGCTTTACATAGGCAAATACAAAATCCCTGATCATTTCAAAATGGTTTGCAGGAGATACAGTTGCAGGCAGATACCTCATTTAGTTCCTCCCTTTTTCTTCTGACTTATCAGATTACAAAAAAGTACCATTCTACTTTCCAAAGTCTGGAGGGATGAAACAGAGAAAAGATTTAAGATTTAAGTGACAACCAATGTTTTCTTCCTCATAATGGAATTAAGAAGCATTCCTCCATTCTTCATATATGCTTGATTTTAAAATATAATATCCACAAATACTAAATTTAAGAGTAAACTGTATTGAAAAAGATTTATTACATTTTTATTTCATTGGATTTATTAAAATAGAATAAAACTGTGATGAAGAAAGAAACTTCTGAACATTAGGATCTGGGAAGATTCCTTCTGGAGTAGATAAAACATTGTAAAGCTGCTTCCCTTTGAAAGCAATCCTTAATTATCTCCCAGTTAAAATAAAAAGGGAAATTTCCTTACAAATATATATATTTGTTCAATTTATATGGCTGCCATGCTGGTGAACTAAAACCAAAACTGACTGTCTAGTTTCTAAAACTATAGCTAGGTGAGATGAAGGTGAGGGACATGAGAACGTGTCCCTCAAAAACAGTGAGTCAGGCATCTTTGGTTGCACCATATGTGTCATGAGTGTGAGCCTTGTATGGGAAAGGGATATCCAATACAAGGTCCTTTCTGTTAAAATAATACAATTAGGTGACACAATCTGACAGGGAAATACATACTCCAGTAATGATTTAGAGCCTCTCAGTGTGTCCTAAGGTAACTAACAATCAAAATAAACAGTTGCATTCAAGGGGTTTTCAAATGAAGTGCACTCTTACAAGCCAATGCTGAAATCTAAATAATATTTCCCTCAAAATTGTCCCTTATTATTTCTGATATCAGGAAATGTTTTTACACCAAAGTCATGCTTCAGTACTTCAGTTTTCAAGTCATTATCATGATGAGATGGGCAGCAAATAAATCTAATCAGTCAATGAATAAATAAGCTCACATCAGATCAGTCATGATTTCACGTGAACTGAAAGCCTTGGATCTCCTTCCTAAATTCTACTATCTCAGTGGGGTTAAAGAGAGGCAGGTATACTTCTGACCTGGTCTCGGCTGATTAAAAACATCACAGACTATGAACCTGCAATTTTGGGAGACCCCTGACTCCAATCAGGGCAAAATGAAGGTTATTTCCCAATTAGACCAACAGGACCTCCATCCAATCTTGATTCCATTTCATCAGATTCAGTTCAAATCTGAACTCAGGGACTGGTCAACAGAATTGCCTTTATCATTAATAACTGAAAACGAGGAACAAGTGTACTTGAAACTATTAAATACTAAAATCTCCAGCACATAAGGTCTTCTCTTACCAGTTTTATGGAGATACTAAATACAGAAGAGACACTAAATGGCAATGATTTGTGTCCTAAATAATAATCACCCCAAAATCTCATTTTGGATATAGCTGTATCAGCCTATAACAGTATTCAGCATTATAGCATCTGAAGAATACATTGGTCAATAGAATTGAAGCCCCCCTATCTGTGTAACAAAATTATAAAGTTTTACTTTATACATTCAAGTTTCCCAATCTTTGTTTACAGGGTTTAATCCATTTAAAATGGATCCAAAGGCTTTGGAAAAATGGAAAAAAGACATCAATATTTTCCCCACCTTGTTCAGCAACTTTAGCTGTGACAAAGCAGTCTGGTTGATTGTAAGTCTCTGTCTTTCAAAACTCCCCAAATGCTTGTCGATGGGATCCTCCTTGGGCATAATCACTCTACTTAAGATCCACAGATCTGCTGCTATGACTCCATTTTGATCCAAATACACTTTCATCAGGGAAAGATTGAACACCTCCTTCTTTAGAAATAGATGGAACTAGAATGGAAACATCCAGGAATTATAAAAGCAGAAATCTTGGGTTTTTTTATCTCTTATTGTCAAGCTTCGAAAGATCCATTGCTGTTTCTTCTATCTTTGCTTCCTAGCTTGCCTACATATTCGAGGGGATGGGAGAGGTGAATGGCATGCAGAGTTCAGATAGTGAGCTGTTCCTGAGAACAGAGGATGCTTTCTCAAAACAAATTTATGATGGCTTATTGGACAATGTGATCATTTAGACTAAGGGAGGGCATAGATTTCTGCCTTTTAATATATTGATTTTGGTGCCAAGTAACCAGAGCAGGTTTTTCTTTCACTTGTGCTGATATGATTTACTCAATAAAGTTTTGCATTAGAGATTTGATCGTCTTAGCTGTACTCACTTTGTTGGGTTCGTCAATCAGACAATTTGCTTTTTATCTCACATGGTCTTTTTATATTTGAATCTTTCTTCTATGGTTGCTTAACTTGCAAATATTGTGAGTTGAGAGAACAACTACTGTATCTTCAAAACTCAAGTACAAAGGATCAGCAATATTTCTCAGTCATGCAATATACTGACAGAATGTATATTGACAAAATGTAATTGACAAAAATTGTCAATTTTATAGAGCAATCTAGCAAAAGTCACAAATCAAATAAATGAAATGCC
>NW_015388091.1:44962-45994 GCF_001527695.2 Protobothrops mucrosquamatus | reverse complement strand
AAAATAACTATTCATAATCTCCTTGAAAACAACAGGGTGGTTACCAGAAAGCAAGGATTTGTTAAGAAGAAAGTTGCAAGGCTAATCTTCATTCAGGCAGAGGAGATAAGGAAAAATGACCAGATGAATTAATTTTACTTTATTGTAAGACTACATTAACAAAATCTTGCAAGTGTGAAGGTACAAATCTTTCACCATCTCCTTTGACAGTCAAAAAAATTAGGGAGGACCTTTCCCTAATTTCTTTCTGTGCCTGTTATGCAGCTGTGAGTTGCCATCCCTCAAAAAAAACATATATATATTTTCTGATCCTTTCTGGTCCTCTGAACTCATTCTACATATCTTTTCACTTTCTTAATAGATTGTGTAAATGCGGGTCATATAACTTTTAGCAAAGAATTAACAAAGTACTTCATGATGTGATAAATGAGGATCTAGTTAATTAGAGCTGGATAGTATGAGATAATTAAGTGGATACAACTGTCTTAAAAATTATACTCAAATAAATTTTAATCTTACTATTAAAATCAGGGAGTTATGAAAAACAATTAGGCCTTGGTCATTGATTCTTTTATATTTTCATTAATAAAGGAAGTAGATAAATCATGATTTTGTGATGCAAAAAATATAATAATGCTTGGACAAATTTATTTTAATCTCTTTTAAAAAGTTCCCAGCTTTCATAAAATAAAAAGTATGTTTCTTTGTGATAGAGAGAGGTACATAAGTAAAAGTCAATAGTAAACTAATTTTTAACATCTAGGACTTGATACATGATTGTATGAATGTAATGAATGGCAGCTACAATCTATGTTAAGATTTTGTTTGTAGTTTTTCTCACATTATTCAATAGTAGAATGGTTGCTAATTATAATAAAGTAGTAGTAGTAATATTTTAATGATATAATAACATAGTAATAATTTGATAATTTTTGAGAGGGATGGACTTCATGTCTGCGCATGTCTGAAAGATGGCGGACCCCTGCTTCTTAGCTCCGTGGTAGTGGAGCTGAAGATGGACAGAGGGGGGGG
>NW_015388091.1:37047-40768 GCF_001527695.2 Protobothrops mucrosquamatus | reverse complement strand
AAGTATTTTAATTGGAAACACAGCTTGTAATATTTGGTTTTAATTCGGCTTTTATCGGGGTTTATTTTCTGTATTTTTGTATTTTTGTATTTTGTAATTTTTTGTATTTTGTGTATATTATTTGTTTTTAATATGCTGTGAACCGCCCTGAGTCCTATGGGAGAAGGGCGGTATACAAATTAAAATAATAAATAAATAAATAAATAAATAATAATGTCATTAATGATCCAGTGGAATCATACCAGGTCCCCTTGCAGGAAACATATTTGGAGAAGACATTGCACAAAATATTCATCAGCTTTAGTCAAGGACAAAGAAGGAGGGGACCTGGTTTAGAGCTGTGTTTAGCCTTAAGGAAAGACAACAAGGAGAAGAGCCATGTTGGTTTACAGGGGCTTAAAATCAGAAAAAGTCTGGGAATTTTTTTCCGAATACATAAAACGTCTTGGTTATAGAAGGGAGTATGCAGTGCTATTCCAATAAGTACAAGATGTTGTACAGAAGCTTAAGATCTTAAACAACCAGAGAGCACCAAAGACCCTGAAAAGGAAATTAGGTTGATGGATCCTTGTTGGGACCCCATACCTTCCATGGCTGCCGCATTGGAGCCCCCAACCTCTCTTCTCCCTTCTTCCTTCTCCTCTGGGGTTTGGAAGCAGCATTTAAGGTGTGGGCCAGAATCTTAATAACACCATAAGTAATGCTTCCATTTGGAATCCGCATCCTATTCTTTTTCTCTTGGGTCTCCAGTGGCTCTTTCTGGGTGCATCTTCTCCGGCCTTTGACAGAAAAAATGTCTTTTGAAACAGAACAATGAAAATACTCAGCTTGAAATTCATGTTCCACAAAGAAATGTGTTTTATAGGCATCATCTTTTCTCCAACTCTTTTTCCACTGAAGAGGAAAGCTCCAAATACTATGGATGTACTTGAGAAGCCTATCCTTTCTAACTGAATATACTCCAACCACTGTCATGATCCAGACTTTCCCTTCAATGGGTCCTGGCAAACTTTCAAAAGTTAAATGGAAAGGAATAATTCTGACCCAAATGGAATCAAATTCTATGAAGTGAACAAAGGCATTAACTTGTTTCCACTTAGAGATGGCATTCTTGAGGGGTGCTATGAGTCCAGTCATTGAGAATTGTTGTGATATAACAACACAAATCCTATTCCTAACAAGCATAGGGGTAAAACTTCTTATGAAATTCTCCCCCTTCTCTGAGTCTGGTGCAAAGAGACCAATCAAGGTCCATCCAAAATGGAGGAACAGTTGAACAATTCCCGGGTATTGGATCCCTTCTTTGGGGAGCAGCGGATGGAAAAAAGGGAATTGACTGTTATCACTCAGAGCCTGTGAAGTAATTTTCTCACTGACCTGAAAAAAGCAATGAAGAGTACTGTGTTATATTTGGGGTCCTACCAAGTCCCAATTTTTACTTTTTAATAAATCCAACATTTTTCTCATGCACATATTAGAACAGTTTCTTTTCAATTAGTCATTAGGCCATATCAAGATACAGAATATGAAACACAGAACATTAAGAAGGCTACATATAAAAGATATTTTTTAAAACATTGTAAAACAGAATAAGCATAAAAAAATGAAAATACTGTAGTATTTCTGTATCACCACCAGAATTTATGACAATCAGACTGCAACTGAACTTATTTCCACAAAACAAAACAAAAACAAAAAATGGGGGGAGTTATAAATATAATAATAATAATAATAATAATAATAATAATAATAATAATAATAATAACAATAACAATAACAATAACAATAACAACAACAACAACAACAACAACAACAACAACAACAACAACAACAACAATAATAATAATAATAATAATAATAATAATAATAATAATAATAATAATAATAATAATAATAATAATAATAATAATAATAAAGTTGGAAGGGATCTTGGAGGTCATCTAGTCCAAACCATTGCTCAGGCAGGAAACCCTATACCATTTCAGACAAATGGCTGTCCAGTCTCTTCTTAAAAACTTCCAGTGTTGGAGCATTCACCACTTCTGGAGGCAGGTTGTTCTACTGGTTAATTGTTCTAACTGTCAGAATTGACATTCAAAATAATAGATGCATTAAATCTTTTATCTCTGGAGCTCCACAAATACAAGTATATTCATTGTAAGAGATTTGGCAGATTTAAATCAATACTGGTTAATTTGGAAAGTACATTTATAGCAGCCAATGCATTTCAATGTGCCAACCTTACTCAGGATGGCTGTTATCTTTCTCTGTTTTGAAAATCTTGGATTCTTTGTGCAGGAATTTTTTAGCTTTTTCTCCAGTTGCAAAAAAGACAGGAAGACCATAGTTTGTAACATAATTTTGAGTTGTTCAATCCAAGAATGTTTTAATTGAAATGTATTTGTTCTAATAGAGTTTTGGGCTCTATTAAAAATAATTATATGTCCTAATTTTGTAAAATACAAAAATTCTGAGGACAGCAGCTGAAATCCTTTTACCCACCCTCAAAATACTTCTCAGATGATGTGACGATATATCTTCTAGTAGTGATATAAATTAAATCCCAAAGTTCAGTTCAATATAAGTGCATGGTGTGAATGTGGATTATAAAATTTTTGCAAAAATATTGGCTAATAGATTGATGCAGATACTGCAATATTATATACATGATGACCAAACTGGCTTTATATCTGGAAGATATATGAAGAATAATATTAGACAAATTGTAAATCTACTGGAATATTTGGACAAGAATAATCAAGTGTCATCGGCTTTCATTTTCCTAGATGCGGAGAAGGCCTTCGACAAATTGGACTGGCAGTTTTTAAATAAAATGTTGGACTATATGAACTTTGGAAATCAATTTAAGACAGCTATAAAAGCGATCTATCAAAAACAATGTGCTCAAATAATTATTAATGGAGATTTGACAGAACTTATAGACATACAAAAAGGTACCAGACAAGGTTGTCCACTCTCTCCATTATTATTTATACTGTCTTTGGAAATCTTGTTGTCTAGAATTAGAGAATCTCCAATGATTAAAGGTTTAAAGATTTCTACTAAAGAATATAAACTTAAAGCTTTTGCTGATGACTTAGTCTTTACATTGACTCAACCAATTGAATCACTGGAATTTTTGCTACAGGAGCTGTACCAGTATGGTAAAGTGGCTGGATTTAAAATCAACGTGAATAAGACTAAAATTCTTACTAAGAATATGATTGCTAGAGATAAAGATCAACTCATGCAAATGTCAGGATTTGAAGTGGTCAATAAAGTCAAATATTTGGGAATTTTTTTGTCATCCTCCAATGCGAAATTGTACCAGAATAATTATGAAAGATTGTGGAAAACGGTACAAAAGGATTTACTAATGTGGAAAAAACTACAGCTTTCTTTGCTGGGTCGTACAGCCGCCATTAAAATGAACATTTTGCCTAAGTTTCTCTTTTTATTTCAGATGATACCTATCCTAAAAAATGAACTTAACTTGAAAGAATGGCAAAGAGACTTGAATCATTTTATTTGGGAAGGCAAGAAGGCGAGAGTTAAATTTAAGATTATCCAAGATAGTAGAGAACGTGGAGGACTTAAAGTACCAAATCTGACACTCTATTATGACTCTTGTGCATTAACGTGGATGACTGACTGGATTAATTTGTCCAACAAAGGGATTTTGAATGTCGAAGGATGGGACTTGTACTTTGGGTGGCATGCT
>NW_015388091.1:34034-35746 GCF_001527695.2 Protobothrops mucrosquamatus | reverse complement strand
ATTGGAAGAGTCCAATTCTGCCTACAATGGAAGACTGGAGATTGAAAGTTTCGTATCTTGCTGAAATGGCAAAGATTTCGGCTTATTTGAAGAATCATTCAAATGAACAATTTTTATCAATATGGAGAAGATGGATTGTTTATATTCAAAAGAAGCATAGAGTGATAGAATATAACTTAGGGTTTTAGATTTTTTTTTAAATTATTATTTTGTTTACTTTTTCTATCTTTTCATGTAGATTAAGATACTTTGTGGAGTTAGAGATACTAGTATTTGCTTACTTACATATGAATATTATCCTGGGATTAGGTTTGGGAAGTCCGGGGTGGGGTGGGGGGTTTTTACTTGTTATTGTGTTTATTATGCTTGTGATTGTTTTTTATGATGGAAAATAATAAAACTTCTTTGGAAAAAAAATATATAAGTGCATGGTGGTAACCTTGGCCTTATGTACTTTAATAATTCAAGCTAAGAAAGCTGCATAGCTATGTTTGTTTGTTTTTTAAAAAATCTTTTAACAGTGAATTCACTTGTGCCTTTGGTTTAAATGAGCTCCTTTGATGTTGAGGGAGCCAAGATCAAGTCACAGAGAAAAATACCCAGGTAAGGAAAGGTGTGAACTTGCTCTATTGGCTCATCATTGAATAGTCCAATATGGCAATGATGTGCATTTTCCAAAGACCATAACTTTTGACTTTGACTTATCAATAATCAGATAATACCTATGAGAATACGAGCCAAGTCTTCTTAACAGCATATGCAACCCAAATGTCATGTCAACAACACCTTTGTCTTACCTTTTGGTAAGAATCAGTCCTACTTCTCATGGTTCCATTGAGTCCAAAAGACACTAATAAAGGATAATATTTGTAGTTCAGGGTTGAAATGAGGGGTCCTTAGTGCTCTCTGATCTTCTGATCTTGTTTGTTTTCTTGAAGACATTCCATTACCCTAACTAGGTAACATCATCAGTAGCTGTGATGACTAGCATTGATGATGTTACCTAGTTAGTGTAATGAAATGTTTGCAAGAAAACAAGCAAGATCAGAGAGCACCAAGGACCCCCCACAAAACACACTCTTGAACAAATGAACAAATAGGGATGGAAGGGACTTAGAGGTTTTCTAGTCCAACCCTCTGCTCATGGCAGGAGATCATATATCATTCCAGACAAAATGAATGTCCAGTCTCTTTTTGAAAGCCTCCAATAATGGAGCACCCACAATTTCATAAGGCAAGCCATTCCACCGATTAATTGTTTTCACTGTCAGTGCTTGTAGAAACGGCTTTGAGCAGGATCAGTATTCTGAGTTCCTTTTTAAGAGCAATCAGTTTCTTCCATAACATTTTTTTGTGTTTTTTTTGTTTGCTGTATCAAATGCTATAAAGGTAGCAAACCATTGTTTCCTTTGACTGATATTTTTATAAGATGCTTCAAGATAATGCAATTGTCAATAATGGATCAAATAGTGGATCAAAAAAAAGAAAAAAAAACAAGAAATCCAAGAAGAAACCAGCATGGTTGCACAAAGATGTTTCTGATAAACTGAAAGACAAAAAGAAAAAGCAAAAAAACAACAACCAAGTACAAAAAATGGAAAGAGGGACATACTGTATAACTAAGGCAGAGTTTCAGCAGATATCCTGAATCTACAAAGATAGTCAGGAAAGCAAAGGCTCAGAATGAACAAAGACTTCCAACAAAAGTCAAA
>NW_015388091.1:29290-31812 GCF_001527695.2 Protobothrops mucrosquamatus | reverse complement strand
CCAAGCAATGTAGGCTGGCGACCCCCAGGGGGAGGGCCTTCTCTGTGGGTGCCCCCACCCTCTGGAACGAACTCCCCCCGAGATCCGGATGATTCCGGATCTCCTTACTTTCCGCCGCGCCCTCAAGACATGGCTTTTCCAGCAAGCGGGCCTGACCTAGGGAGGATTTTAGGTAGGGATTTTAGGTAGGGACGTTTTTAAAAAGTAATTTTAATGGGAACATAGCAATCAATATTTGGCTTTTAATTAGGTTTTAGTGGGGTTATTTTGTGTATTTTTGTATGATTTTTTTTGTATCCTGTATATTGTATTTGTGTTTTTAATATGCTGTGAACCGCCCTGAGTCCTACGGGAGAAGGGCGGTATACAAATTAAATTAACCTTAACCTTAACTTAAGAGAAAAGTAGGTACACTTAAGAGAAAAGTGGCAAGGAAGTAACAGTAACCAGAGATAAAGCAGGTCTGCTTAAATCATTCTTTGCATCAGTCTTTACACAAAAGAAAATATAGCCCAACCTATCAAAAACATAACTATAAAAGAGAGACTAGAAATAAAAAAATGAAATAAGGAAAAAAATGTTAAGAAAAAACCTGTCTGATCTTGACGAATATAAATCACCAGGACCTGACAGACTACATTCCAGAGTTTTGAAGGAGCTGGCAAATGATATCTCATTTGTATCTTTTAAAAATCCTGGAGCAGTAGGGAACTACTTGAGGATTGGAAAAGAACTGATGTTGTTCCCATGTTCAAAAAAGGAAGAAAAAAAAAACCCAAACCCAGGAAACAACAACCAATCAGCCTAATATCAATACTTGGGAAGATACTGGAAAAGATAATCAAAAAACAGATCTATGAACATCTTGAAACAAATGAACTTATAATTAAAAATCAGCACAGGTTTGTTAAAAATAGATCATGCCAAACCAATCTTATTTCATTCTTTGACCAAGTAACTAAATTAGTAGAATAGTGAAATGCTATGGACATAGCATACCTAGACTTCAGTAAGGCTTTCAACAAAGAAGACCACAACCTACGTCTTGGTAAATTACAAATAGGTGGAATAGGCAACATCACCACCAGATGGATTTGTAGCTGGCTGACAAACCGTACCCAATGAGTAATCCTTAATGGTACTACATCTACATAGAGGGAAGTAAGCAGTGGGATACCACAAGGTTCTCTCTTAGGCCTGGTACTCTTCAGTATCTTCATAAATGACTTAGATGGGGGAATAGAAGGAGAACTCATCAAATTTGCAGATGACACTATGCTGGCAGGAATAGCCAACACCCCAGAAGACAAGCTCAGGATTCAGAAAGATCTTGACAAACTTGAACAATGGGCCCTATTCAGCAAAATAAAATTTAATGTGGAGAAAAGCAAGGTAGAAAAAATCAAAGGGACAAGTACAGATTAGGCAAAACCTAATCTAAAACAGTAATTGTGAGAGGGACTTTGGAGTCCTAGTGGATGGTCACTTAAATATGAGCCAGCACTGTGCAGCAGCAGCCAAAAAAGCTAATACAGTCCTTGGTTGGATAAATAGAGGCATAGAATCAAAATTACATGAAGCATTAATACCATTTTGTAAAGAATTGGTAAAGCCATATTAGGAATACTACATCTAGTTTTGGTCACCAAATAAAAAAAAAGATGTTGAGACTTTGGAAGAAGTGAAAAGAAGAGCAATAAAGATGATTAAAGACCTGGAGACTTAAACATATGAAGAACAATTGCAGGATTTGGGTCTAGCTAATCTAGAGAAAAGAAGGACTGGGGGAGTACATGATAGCAGTATTCCAGTATTTAAGAGGCTACCACAAAGAGGAGGGGATCAATTTATTTTCCAAAGCACCTGAAGGCAGGACAAGAAGCAACGGATGGAAACTAATCAAGGAGAGGAGCAACCTAGAACTAAGGAGAAATTTGATGACAGTTAGAAAAAGTAATCAGTGAAACAACCTGCCTCCAGAAGCTGTGAATGGTCCAACCCTAGAAGTTTTTAAGATAAGATTGGAGAGCCATTTGACTGAAATGGTATAGGGTTTTCTGCCTGAGTAGGGGGTTGGATTAGAAGACCTCCAAGGTCCCTTCCAACTCTGTTATTTTGTTATATTTTAGTAGTAGTAATAATAATAATAATAATAATAATAATAATAATAATAATAATAATAATAATAATAATAATAATAATAATAATAATAATAATAATAATAATAATAATAGAAAGACTGTGGCAAAAGCAAGCAAAGGTAGTACCAATAGTAATAGGCGCCTTGGGTGCAATCCCAAAACAACTGGAGCACCACTTGAATACCATTGGCATTGACAAATTCGCTATTAGTCAATTGCAAAAGGCGGCCTTACTAGGAACTGCTTCCATCCTGCAACGATATCTGTAATACCATCAAACATCCACATCTGCCTATCCCAGGTCCTGGGTAAGGACTCGATAGGTAGACAAAATGCCAAATCCAGTCTGAACATCTGGCTGACTGTGCGATGATCCATAAT
>NW_015388091.1:25097-28879 GCF_001527695.2 Protobothrops mucrosquamatus | reverse complement strand
AATAATAATAATAATAATAATAATAATAATAATAATTTAAAAAAAAGTTGGAAGGGACCTTGGAGGTCATCTAGTCCAACTCCCTGCTCAAGCAGGAAACCCTATACCATTTCAGACAAATGGCTATCCAGTCGCTGCTTAAAAACTTCCAATGTTGGAGCATTCACCACTTCTGGAGGCAGGTTGTTCCACTGGTTAATTGTTCTAACTGTCAGGAAGTTTCTCCTTAGTTCTAGGTTGCTTCTTTCCTTGCTCAGTTTACACCCATTGCTTCTTGTCCTGCCTTCAGGAGCCTTGGAAAATAGCTTGACACCCTCTTCTTTGTGGCAGCCCCTGAGATATTGGAACACTGCTATCATGTCCCCCCTCGTCCTTCTCTTCATTAAACTAGACATACCCAATTCCAGCAACTGTTCCTTATATGCTTTAGCCTCCAGTCCCCTAATCATCTTTGTTGCTCTTCTCTGTACTCTTTCTAGAGTCTCAACATCTTTTTTACATTGCGGTGACCAAAACTGGATGCAGTATTCCAAGTGTGGCCTTACCAAGGCATTGTAAAGTGGTATTAACACTTCACGTGATCTTGATTCTTTCCCTCTGTTAATACCTGTTTGACAAATGGGCCTGGAATTGCTAGGGTCCTTTTTATTCCCTTTTCTTTATATATAGAAACTACAATTGCCATCTTCGACCAAAATGGAAACAACAAATATTATTTATATGTGTAAATGAACCTGCTAGTAGAGGGTCCCACCAGTTGGTATAGGTCTTGAACTGTTTAGCTGGTAGAAAATCTTCTCCAGGGCCAATATTGTTCTTCAAACATTTTATTTTGATCTTCATTATGAGAATTTTAGGGCAAAATATTTTGGCTAATATATTTGTAGTTTATATATATATATATATAATGGTTAATTAATGTTAGTGGTCTCTTCATGGTTCATGACTGAGAATATTATTATTTTGGCTAAGATCATGTAAAAAGATGAGCTTTGCATCTGTGCTGCACCTTCCTATTGTACAGAAGATCTTTGATTGAACACATAGCCTCTCTGCACCTTCACAAGTGTGCAGCAAAAGCCCTCAAAGCAACAGGGATGGTGTCATGAGAGAATATGTCTCCTTTGACCCTTCCCCCCCCCCCAATGTATATCCTTAACCCTAGTCATGGCACCTACAAATGTCAAGGTGAAAAGCACTTATTGAATTCCATAGCAAATATATGGTTGGATCACTTACTCACACACCAACACTCCAATACCTTTACCAGATAGAGAAATGCAAATACAAACCTGTGAGATTTTGTAGGGGCTTAATAATGTTGACATCTGGATGGAGATGTCTTCAAGTGCTCCATCAATAAGAGCCAAAAGATTGTCCTTCCTTCCACAGCTGTAGTTGGGAACATTGGCTTTTCCAGTAGAGAGCATGTCCAGCAAGGCATCTGAAGTGCCAAGTGTGTTTACATAGTTGTCATAGATGTTGTAGCCAAGGGTGAGATTGTGCAGGAACTGGTGATTTTTGTTAATGACTTCAATGTTGAAAATCATGTGTAGTATTCTTTCCTTTCCATAAAACGAACTAGTGTAAAACCATGCTCATGTTAATATTAGCATCAGCAACAGCAAAAACCAAATACTTTTTCTCTATTTAGTCCTCTTTTTCTCCACAAGCTAACTCTGACTTAAATCAATAATGATCCACCACCAGAGACAAATTACAGTCACCCATCACCCTTTAATATCTGTGAGTGTGGAGAAGATAGGATAGAGATAATAATCAGAAATATACCATTATTTGTAGGAGTACTAATTTTCATCAGCCCCGTAAACATGTTTCAGAATAATTCAGTCATTAAAGTAGAACAATCATAAAAGAAAAATGATTTTTGATAAGTGCCTCAGAAAAGCTGTTCCAAAAACAAGTCATCCTCTATTCCTATAAAGATCAGGCATAAATATCAATGAGTGGTTATAAAAATATAAAAATGAGCTAGGCAGAGAAAACTATACTACTTTCAACAGAACTCAGTATTAAGTCATAAATTTAGAATTGAACAGGGAGAGAATAATATTGTGGGCATCTATCAGGTTAAAATTTCAACATGGTTGGATTTGAGCCTCTCCTAGAAAAAAAGACAGAAGAGGGCATGGAAATCAAAACAATTCAAGAAATTAGTCAGGTTCTACAATATAATAGTAAGGTAAGTAAAATAATAAAAAGAAGAAGAGTGTTAGAACTGCAAATGGAGGGAATGAAACTCCATCACAGTGAATGACTTACAACTGAATTTGATTAGAAGGAGTCATGTTGAAAGATAATGTTTCAGGTGCCATTGCTGATGCAGATATGACTATATTAATGAAAAGATCTCCTGGCCTATAATAGCTCCATGGCTTTTCTCCATCCTGGTGGTCCAAATTCAGTGGGCACTTCATTCTAAGCTTCCCAGAGACTGGTAGGGACACCAGCAGCATCAGAAGCAGAAGCAGAAGCAGGTGATCCATAATTCATGGGACTGAATCAATCTCCTTCCTATTTCTAAAAAAAAAAAAGAAAGAAAAATTAGAAGCACTCTCACAGAATTGAATATCCAGAGGTTTTCCTGATTCAAACAGAGACAAATTCTCTTGGGAAAGTAAATACATTTAAGAGCACAGTTCCTACCTGTCCTGTAACTTGAATCACAAAAAGCGTAACCTGTGATATTTATCGTTTTCTGATGCAAGATACCTTCCACATTGCTTCAGTCTTATGTTTACATAATGACAGTCACTGGATACATAGGAGAAGAGGTCTCAGAGAAGGGATGGTGATAATTGCAGTGAAAAGGAACTTCTCCTCTTGGGACCCTGAACTTCTTCCATGTAAGGAGGGACAGCTGGAGAAAAGCATGTTAGTGAAAAATGACATATACACCACATTGGGCAGTGTTCTGTAGTGGTTGTAATCCTTCCTGTTAGGACATGTTCAGGAAGTCATGCTGGATGAAGATAGTTCAACAGTCAGAAAAGTGCATTCTGCTGTCCTTGCCTCTAGAGACTGCTAGGGAAGTGTCACCACTCTAGGTTGGTGACATTTAACTCTAGTGCTGCCTGTGCTCTAACGTCATGGAAGCAATCAGTATCCTTGAACTCAACCTAATGTTAAGAGTTTGGGATTTTCTTTTCAATGAGATCTTCATATATTGATCTGAAATTGGAGCTGATTTTATAATTCGTTGTAACTGAAGTAAAATTTCATTTTCATCTATTCTAGAAATATCAATTTTTCATGAGAGCTGGCTAAGAGGCAAGAAAATGAAAGTGAATAGCATTATTCACTAAGAGGGAAAAATTGTAGAGTGGGTAGAAGTTTCTGTTTTAGTTTCCTTAACACTTTCTGTGTTGTCTTCCCACTGCTCCGAATCCGATCGGAAATTGGTAAAGTCCCATTTGAGGACTTACCAAGTAGCGATAAGAGCGGCAAAACGCAACTATTTCTCCGCTCTTATCGCGTCTGCAGGTAACCGATTTGCCGCCCTGTTTAGGGTGTCCCGCTCCCTCCTTCATCAGAGGGTACGGGATGTCCCTTTGCAGGGTCAGGCAGAGGAATTTGGGTGTTACCTGCATGACAAAATCAATCGGATCCGGGCCGGGTTAGCCTCCGATTGGACTAGTTCAGGCGGGCCAATGGAGGCAGGTCTTGAGTCCATTTTATGGGAAGAGTTTGATCCTGTGACCCCCGAGGACATGGACAGAATGCTGGGACGGCTGAACACCACCACATGTTTACTGGATCCG
>NW_015388091.1:20014-24075 GCF_001527695.2 Protobothrops mucrosquamatus | reverse complement strand
AACAACTTTTAAAGCGCTCCATGGCAATGGACCTAGGTATTTGCAAGACCGCCTCCTACCAAACACCTCCCTTCGACCAGTCCGCTCCCACAGAGAGGGCCTCCTTAGAGTGCCGTCGGCCAGACAATGCCGGCTGGTGACCCCCAGGGGGAGAGCCTTCTCTGTGGCAGCTCCTGCCCTCTGGAATGACCTACCCCCCCGACCTACGTACAGTTGCGGACCTGCGCCTTTTTCGCCGAGCCCTGAAGGCCCATCTATTCCGTGCAGCCGGCCTGACATAGTTTGATTATGTTTCAGTGGGGGTTTTTTTTTACGGGTGTGTTTTTAGAACAGGCCTGTTATTTAATTCGATTTTAAAACAAACTATTTATTTATTATCGTGGTTTTTAGTATCGGCTGTTCACCGCCCTGAGTCCCTCAAGGGAGATAGGGCGGTATATAAATTTAATAAATAAATAAATAAATAAATAAATAAATAAATAAATAAATAAATAAATAAATAAATAAATAAATAAATAAATAAATAAATAAATAAATAAATAAATAAATAAATAAATAAAATGAGAGCCATTAAAATTTGAAGTTTCTTGGTTTAAATAATAAAATTGTGCTATTAGTTCTGCAGTTGAGACGGCGGCATTGCCCGTAGTGCGGTGGATGGTGTGACCTGATTCCTTGCCACAATCACTCAGAAGTTGGTTTAGGGAGACCTGGTGGCAATTCCTCTGGTTGTGTAGATCCACTTGGTGTGATGTGACTTCTGTGACATTCCCATCTCTAAGGCTTTATTTGTCCTCCCCAGAAGACCTCCAAGTGCTTCAACAGTATAGTTTGGAGTCCCTGTGTTCTGGTTTATCTTGGTTGATTGTTGATGGATTATTTTTCTTATCTGGAGGGGGGATGTTAATATGTACAGCTTGGCCTAGAAGGGAAACCTGGGGTTTTGAGTGAGAGGGGGAGCTGATGGGGTAGGTCCATCCTTACAATGAGGAGCATAGGATGACCAATATCCCAGCTCCATTATTTGAAAGTTGTCCCACTGTTCAGTCCTCAGCTTCCAATCTTAGTGTCTGGCTACCACATCTTTGGTGGCTCCAGATTCCTGCTGTGGTTTTTTAATGCCAAGTGGATGTGTAACATGGCTTCTCTCCAATTGTTGCAAATTCTGGGTTGTTGCTGTTTTTTTGAACCATCAAGAACTAGATTGATACAGACTCAATATTCCAAAAGGACTGGAAACTTGAATAGGTGATTTGGGATTTCTTTCCACAGTGGCTGGGAGACGTTTTCATTTCACAAAAGGAAAGCTTTCATATTTTTTTCAGTCAGGAATTGTAAAATATAAATGCTTTCAACTGCCAAAATTAATCTTAATATGAAAAGTGTTTTCTATTTCAGCTAGTTTCTATAAGCTCTTTATCCGCACTATTTCCTTTAATGTCGAATTTCACTGCATCTTCCTCCTTTTTATCTGTTTTTAGTTTCTGTTTCCTATTTTCCTGTCAAAGTCTTGAATATTTCCATTTTTACAATATCTTCTTAAATATTCTTTCATTTTAATCTGCTCTGGGCTGCATCTGATCAGAGTTTCCTAAAAGAGAGAAGATTTCATCTTCAACCCTCTCCAGTTCTGAGTGAAGACAAAAGTCCCACCCCTCTCTCTTCCTAGTGGCTGCCTTTATTCCTGGCCTGCCCCTTTCATCCTGGCAACCCTGCAGCGGCCAATCAAGCAGGAGGGAAGAGATAATGGTTGCCTGGGAACTCAGCCACCAATCAAATTCAAGGAGAAGAGGTTGAATAAACAAAGACAAAGTGGGAGGGGGAGTTAGAGAGAGAGAGTATCAAATAAGGATAAAATCAAAAGCTTTTTGTGTGATGAGAAAGAGGCAAAAACTCCCAGAAATTCAGAGGGAGGTGAGGCTAAAGTCCTGGAAGGGTTTCCCCTCCCCCACCTAGAAATGGCTGCAGTGCAGAGATTCTCCTCCAGGGGGGGCTCTTGGGCAAGTTGAGTCAGCAGCTGTTCAGGAGGGTCTTTGGGGACCATGAGGGACCACCAGGTTGCCCCTTCCTCACACTATTGCACCAGTCTTTTTGTGTTAATGCCCTTCAGCATTAACTTTTAAAATAAAGTAAATTTTGGCTTTAACTCAGTGGAAGCTATTTCAGTTCAGTGATATGTCTGGGCATTAAGTCGTCCCTGGGGTTTCCACTTTAACAGCTATGTCAACAAATATCAGATTTCTTTTTCTCTAGCCACAGGTGCCATGTATTCCCTCTGAGGCCAATTTCGTAGGATGGAGCTTTCAAACCTCTCAATTGCTGGTGATCAATTTAATTCTATCTCTACCCTATCATTTTGAACCATATGGGGATTATTCCCCTTCTATTTAGCTCCAGAGAAATGCTCAATAAACGTTGAGTCGAAGAGCTAGTTGAATTAGCCAGGGATCCCTCGTGAGAGGGAGAATTATTATCCTCCAGGGGAGACTTTGGGCAAAGACAGATGGTGCAGTTCACTTCTCATACTGACCCAGAAGGCCCTAAATGGAAATATTTACTGCTTGAAAAGTTGGCTTTAGGCAAAAAGTGGTACTATAGTTACTATAGTGTTACTGCATCCAGTTTTGGTCACCACGATGTAAAAAAGATGTTGAGACTCTAGAAAGAGTACGGAGAAGAGCAACAAAGATGGTTAGGGGACTGGAGGCTAAAGCATATAAGGAAAGGCTGCTGGAATTGGGTATGTCTAGTTTAATGAAGAGAAGGACGAGGGGGGGACATGATATCAGTCTTCCAATACCTCAGGGGCTGCCACAAAGAAGAGGGAGTCAAGCTATTCTCCAAGGAGCCTGAAGGCAGGACAAGAAGCAACGGGTGGAAACTAATCAAGGAGAGAAGCAACCTAGAACTGAGGAGAAACTTCCTGACAGTGAGAACAATTAACCAGTGGAACAACCTGCCTCCAGAAGCGGTGAATGCTCCAACACTGGAAGTTTTTAAGAAGAGACTGGACAGCCATTTGTCTGAAATGGTATAGGGTTTCCTTCCTGAGCAGGGGGTTGGACTAGATGATCTCCAAGGTCCCTTCCAACTTTATTATTATTATTATTTCAGACTTTGGACTTGTCTCCCCACTAAAGATCAGGGTTGTCTGTCTCCCTTTACATCAAAGTGTTCCATCTGGAGAAAATAAGAGCCTAATGCAAATGCAACTGTTTTTCTGCCTGCCGGGGTCACCCCCACCCCAAAAAAGAGTCCCCTTTTCCATTTCCTCTCCCCAAATGTGAGTTCTTTCTTCAGGGAGTGCCAGCCCCTACTTGACTCCCTTGCTTCCCCACCAAGCCCCTCTTTATGGTATAGAACAGTAATGGCGAACCATTTAGAGACTGAGTGCCCAAGCTGCAACCCAAAATCCACTTATGTATCATCGAGTGCCGGGTGGGCGTGGCCCATTGGGTGGGCGTGGCCCATTGGGTGGGTGTGGCCCATTGGGTGGGTGTGGCCCATTGGGTGGGCATGGCTGCCGTGGTAACGGCAGACTGGATGGGACTAAAAAGTTCAATCAATCAATTCCAACTTTGCGAGATCTTTTTTTTTCCCGTGAGAAGTTGAAACTGATTGAGTGATTGAACCTTTTTTTTTTTTTTGCACACTGTGGTGAAAAGGTTTTATAAAACCCAGCTGAAGGCCTAGGACTGGGGCGATGGCACGTGTGCCCACAGAGAGGGCTCTACGTGCCATAGGTTTGCCACCACGGGTATAGAAGAATTGGAGTGAGTAATGTAATCAATTCTAATTTTTAGTGGCTTGCTTCTAATAAGCTGATCAATTCCTGGCTGACTTGAGGTGAAACATTATTTGAGATTTTTTCTTATGAATGGTGTTCCTTTCCTAAAGAGGTTTTGCTGCTATTCCTCTTACATTTAAACAGGATTCTCCGTATTTTGGAGAATTCAACTAGTTAATAATAATAATAATAATAATAATAATAATAATAATAATAATAATAATAATAATAATAATAATAATAATAATAATAATAATAATAATAATAATAATAA
>NW_015388091.1:16919-19632 GCF_001527695.2 Protobothrops mucrosquamatus | reverse complement strand
CCTATACCATTTCGGACAAATGGCTGTCCAGTCTCTTCTTAAAAACTTCCAGTGTTGGAGCATTCACCGCTTCTGGAGGCAGATTGTTCCACTGGTTAATTGTTCTAACTGTCAGGAAGTTTCTCCTTAGTTCTAGGTTGCTTCTCTCCTTGATTAGTTTCCATCCGTTGCTTCTTGTCCTGCCTTCAGGCGCTTTGGAGGATAGGTTGATCCCCCCTTCTTTATGGCAGCCTCTGAGATATTGGAACACTGCTATCATGTCCCCCCTCGTCCTTCTCTTCATTAAACTAGACATACCCAATTCCAGCAGCTGTTCCTTATATGCTTTAGCCTCCAGTCCCCTAATCATCTTTGTTGCTCTTCTCTGTAGTCTTTCTAGAGTCTCAACATCTTTTTTACATCGCTGTGACCAAAACTGGATGCAGTATTCCAAGTGTGGCCTTACCAAGGCATTGTAAAGTGTTATTAACACTTCACGTGATCTTGATTCTATCCCTCTGTTAATGCAGCCTAGCACTGTGTTGGCTTTTTTGGCAGCTGCAGCACTCTGCTGGCTCATATTTAAGTGATTGTCCACTAGGACTCCGAGGTCCCTCTTGCAGTTACTACTATTAAGTAGTATATATACTATTATATACTTCATCATTTTATATTTTTAAGCTAACATCAAGCTATCATTTACCCCGTCTTGATACTTAAAAAAAAGTCTTTCTCCTTTTTAGGAGATCTCATTTCTCATTAAATCAGAAAGGCTAGGAAGAGTTTCCTTTCCTACATGCTTCTTCTCTGTCCTTGTTTTTGTCTTAGAACGGGCCCTTGTAGCGACTCCCACAATCTTATCCTTTTCTCTGAGTCCAACTTTCAGTAAGTGGAAAATCTATTCCAACTATTCCAACAGCAAGTTAAGGATAACTCCTACCTATTCTTTTCCCTGGGCCTGTACTTTGGCTTTGACCAATGGAATCATCTCAGTCCGCCCAAACAAACTTATAAAGGGTGTAATGTTGCCTTTTTTTATTAAACGAGGCAGTACCAATGTTCATCTAGTCTCAGTATCTACCAAGTCTCTCACAGCAATCCCTTTAATTTTTGCCAGAAACATGTTTTTTTTTCCCCAAGAGACCTTGTACTACTTTTTCTCTGGCTTCTACCATCTTTGGACAAATGGCTGCTTTTCCCACAGTGGCATGTTTCTTTTCTCTTTCTTTTTACTATCCCCTAGGTCCAAATTGATACATATTTTTTCATGGGATGGTTGCAGTAGCGATTCTCAAGCTTCCTCCAACAATTCTGGATGCCTTTCCTTTAGTGCCAGCAAAGCCATTAGGAGGTGGGCATGGTAGATGTTCTTTTTCCATTTCAGTTTTGCAATTTACTTGCCCAGTTCTCTTTACTACATAGGAACCCTGCTCCAATATCTCAGGGGCTGCCACAAAGAAGAGGAAGTCAAGCTATTTTCCAAGGCGCCTGAAGGCAGGACAAGAAGCAACGGATGGAAACTGATCAAGGAGAGAAGCAACCTAGAACTAAGGAGAAACTTCCTGACAGTTAGAACAATTAACCAGTGGAACAACCTGCCTCCAGAAGCTGTGAATGCTCCAACACTGGAAGTCTTTAAGAAGAGACTGGACAGCCATTTGTCTGAAATGGTATAGGGTTTCCTGTCTGAGCAGGGGGTTGAACTAGATGACCTCCAAGGTCCCTTCCAACTTTATTATTATTATTATTATTATTATTATTATTATTATTATTATTATTATTATTATTATTATTATTATTATTATTATTATTATTATTATTATTATTATTATTATTATTCTTAGCCTGGAGTTTTCCATTCCCTTTTTCTTTTTGGATTTTACAATCTTTGGACAAATGGCCACTTTTCCCACACTTGCAACAACTATGGGTCCATCTGACCTCCCATTGCCTTCCTTTAGCTGAGCAGTAGTTAAGGAGTTCTTTATTCCTTTGAATTTTCTCTCTTCTGGCTCCTTAAAGTTCCTGTTTTCTTATTTTCCACTCTCCTTCTGCATCTTCCCTGACTTTTAACTTTTGTGCTGCCATATAATTTTCAGCCAATTCACCTGATCTGATTCTGGTTTGTAGAAGTTCTTATAGAAGAACTACTATAAGCTCTTAACATTAAACCTCGGCCTAGCCTGGCAACCCATTCACTCTCAGGCCATTTGCAAGAGGTAGCAACTCTTTTGAACATGGTGAAATGAATTTTTGTATCTTCTACTGCTGAGTGGGAAATTCCAGGCTCAAGAAATTGACTCAAAAAGGGCAGAAAACCCCTGAGGAAATCATCTTAACAATCCTCTTATTGTTGTCCTCTCACATCCTTCACTGATCGGAACCATCCTGCCAGCATGCAATTCATGCTCAGTCTGAGCTGCCTTCCAAAGCTGCCTTCAGATACATTTCTTGTTTTATTGGATTGTGGTATGCTGCACAGAATCACTTTCTGTGAGATGGCTGGCTGTATAATTTGATCAATCAATTAACCAATTAATCACTAAAGACACATCAACAACAGCAATAGGCCTAACCTAATCTTGAGGTAGTTGGGGCCATCTGGATCTCCCAGGAGGCTCTTCCATAAGGCAGGAGATAATAATAATAATAATAATAATAATAATAATAATAATAATAATAATAATAATAATAATAATAATAATAATAATAATAATAATAATAATAATAATAA
>NW_015388091.1:0-14570 GCF_001527695.2 Protobothrops mucrosquamatus | reverse complement strand
GGGCCCGAGGGTCTAAGATCCCTGGGGACCGAGTAGAGTCCTGAGGACCGGAGCACCCACAAGCTTGTAAGCAGCGTGTGCGTGCTCCCAAAACCCGATATGGTCCTCTGCTCCCGCCATATCTGCCCCTCCCACTGACCATACTGATCACACCACCCTCTCTTAGCCCCCCAACCTCCCCCCTCACCATTCCAATGCCGCGTCCCTCAGACATGGCCGGCCTTGGCCTCAGGGAGACATCCCCCCTGCCTCCCCTAACCGCCCCCATACCCCCTAAAAATTTATTAAAACACCCCTCTAAAAAAGTCCTTAATTTCGTTTTTTTCCTATCTGCTGCTTAGTTTCGATCCGTTGCTTCTTGTCCTGCCTTCAGGTGCTTTGGAGAATAGCTTGACTCCCTCTTCTTTGTGGCAACCCCTGAGATATTGGAACACTGCTATCATGTCCCCCCTCGTCCTTCTCTTCGTTAAACTAGACATACCCAATTCCAGCAGCCTTTCCTTATATGCTTTAGCCTCCAGTCCCCTAATCATCTTTGTTGCTCTTCTCTGTACTCTTTCCAGAGAGAAGGCTGGTTCCTGGGCCCAACAAGATGACATAGTTTCATAGAGGGGATGCTAAGAATCTCCCTGTACTAGCCCTGCCTTGGGCCACATTGGATGCCAAAAAATTAATGACTTCCCCCACCCCACTTTCTGACTGAATCTTTACAGGCATATAATCAAGGACTGTAGACTATCAATTTTTTATAGATTGTAGATTTTATCTGGTTTAGTTGTCTAGATCAGCTCAAGAGGTTTCATAGGTTTTACATCTAAAAATGTTATGCTATCCTAATTACTTATGTATTCATTTATCTGTAAACATGTACATATTGTGCAGTATTTTTCTCTCTCACTATTTATGCACTGGTCCCTGACCATAATTATCTTCTGATTTTTTTTTCAATGATTTAGTTTCATCTTTACAAACAAAGAACAGATTTTTTTCCCTCAAATGAAGAATAACTTTTTTCAAAATTGAAATGCTCCAACAGTAGAACCCAAAGTCAAACTTTTGATGACTATAATGAATAAAAGTAATTTTAAGGGATTTTGTTCTGGTTTGGAACAGTATAAAAGAGAAGAATTAGTCATATGAACAAGAGCAGCCAAATACAATACAAACCAGAATCAGTTATATCCATACTGAAGATTGACATTTCAGACTCTCTCTTGAGACTAGAATGTACCAAAGGATTTTCTAATCTAAAGGATGTCTGGGAGATAGTTCTCCTCTCTCATTACTTGGCTCATCTTCAGAGTTTCTCCCCATCTAGAATTCCTCCCACTGGGCACCTACTTGTTGATTCAGAATTTAGAGAAATGATGTCTCTTCTTGTTGTTATTATCCAAGTCATAGTGATTTATTTCTTCTCTTGGTGCTAAATCTCAAAAGACATTTTGGATTGCTTTCAGATATCACACAAACACAGCCATAATATGCTTCCACTTTAATATCATATCAAAGCCTTTTTGCACTGCAAACTCTTGGGGGCATAAATGGCCCTGGAGAAAGAAGGTTTTTAGAACAGGAAGGGGCTGTATTTACTCCCCTCCCCTTCAGATTTGAAGCCTTGGTTGGACTCTGTCTGGATTAGGAAATCTCTGGGACTTCTCTCTTAGAAGGGGGGTCTGGTTTCTTCCACCTCTTCATGTCACTGTGTCTTCACAGCAAGGCTGGAGACTCCATCAGGGACATGTGGCTGCTTCTGCTGCTTCTGCTGCCTCAGAAAGTTCTGGCAGGTATCAGAGCCAAATGCATCCTGACTCTGAAGAGGGACGAGGTACACCCACAGAACTATTACAAGCCAGGAGAGTTGCTCATTGGTGGCATTGTCTCTGCAACGAGGGTGTTATTTCTACCATTAAGCTTCAACAAATCTCCTTTGACTCAAATCTATCAGTACGACAACGTTTTTTTCTCTTTCTGTCTCATTTCATCCTTGGTGATCCATTTTCCTTTTTTCAGCTGATGAGTCTGATTTGAAATTCTCAAATAAATTATCAGTAGAGATCTTCTAATTGTCTTGACTTTGAAGAAGAAGCATCTGCTTTTCTTGACATCCTCTTAGCAGAGTTGGACTGTGGGTGGATAAGGGAGGGTAGTTCTTCTCTTCTATCACTCTCATGCCCAATAAGGTCACTAGCACAGGTAGAAAAATACAGAAATGTTGACTTTTTCTCTGCACTGAAAATAAGATAACTTGCACAATTATATTGTGTATCCAGAGTCACCAGTTAAATGAATGGATCCCAGTTCAGAATTGACATTTCTTAAATGTGTGAATCTCATTTGAGTGGATGCCAGAATCCAATCATACAATGAATTAAATGTCAGTTAAGTCTCTATTATGGACATATTGACCACATAAACGACCTCCAGAAATTGATCATTTACTCCATTTGTTAACAATCATAGTTGCTCGTGTGTTGGTATGGGTTTCTGTGTCTATATGTATCCTTTAATGATTCCATATTTCATGTGGAATAATAGGTCACACTTCCAATTATTAATTATTGGAGAAGATAAACAGGCAAAGGGACAGAAAGAGATTGAAAGTCAGTCTGAAATCTTAATACAATAGTAAGAATAAGGACAATATGAAGAATAAGCCAAAACTGAATTTGAAATTAAATTATGTGCAAATGATGAACTTGTAATAACAGAAAAGTATAAAGTTTTAATGATTTGAAACAGAAGATGAACAGAGATTTCAGTGAGATTTTATACATGTCTCCACCTTCAAAAGCTGCATCTCTGGATGCTGTAATGTTTGTACAGTTTGGTTTGGCATCTTGGCTTAAGATCACCTTACTACAGTGGTGGGCCCACAGGTTGAGACTCTAAAAAGAGTCCAGAGAGGAGCAACAATGATGATTAAAAGTCTGGAGGCTAAAACATTTGAAGGACGATTGCAGGAATTGGGTATGTCTAATCTAAGGAAGAGAAGGACCAGGGGTGACATGATTAGCAGTCTACTAGTATTTGAGGGCCTGCCACAAAGAAGAGGGAGTCAAGCTATTCTCCAAAGCACCAGAAGACAGGACAAGAAGTAACAAATGGAAATTAATCAAGGAGAGAAACAAACTAGGATAAATTTCTTGACAATGAGAACAATTAAACAGAGACTAAAGGCTTCCCTCCAGAAGCTATGAGTGCTCCATTCCTGGAGGTTTTTAAGAAGAGACTGGACAACCATTTGTCCAAAATGGTATAGGGTTACCTGCCTGAAAAGGGGGTTGGACTTGATGATCTCCACGGTCCCTTCCAACTTTATTATTATTATTATTATTATTATTATTATTATTATTATTATTATTATTATTATTATTATTATTATTATTATTATTATTATTATTATTATTATTATACTAACAAGAGGTTTCCTGCTTGAGCAGGACTAGAAGACCTCCAAGATCCATTCCAACTCTGTTACTGTTATTGTTTATGTTAAATTTGCATGACTGAATGCACTATTAAATTTGGATATTAAATAGAGATGGAGAGAATTTGCGTAACTGGCATTCAGTTTACACTCTGTCATAATCTAAGAGAATATTTTCTTTTTTTAATAAAATGATCTATTCTTGGTATATGACACCAGACAATTTATCAAAAAGGTGTGAACATATTTCAAACAAATGCAGAAACTGTGAAAAGCATAGGGGAACATTTTATCATGCAGGGTGGAGTTGTTCAAAAACTAAGACATTTTAGATAAAAAAAAAAGATGTTGAGATTTTAGAAAAAGTTCAGAGAAGCACAACAAAGATGATTAGGGGACTTGAGACTAAAAATATGAACTGGGCATGACTAGGCTAGTGAAGAGAAGGACCAGGGGTGAACATGATAGCAGTGTTCCAATATTTGAGAGGATGTCACAGAGAGGAGGGGATCAACCTATTTTCCAAAGCACTTGAAGGTCAGACAAGGAATAATGGATAGAAACTGATCAAGGAGAGAGTCAACCTGGAAATAAGGAGAAATTTTCTGACAGTGAGAACAATCAACTAATGGAACAGTTTGCCTTCAGATGTTGTGGGAGCTTCATCACTGGAAGCTTTCAAAAAGAGACTCAACTGCCATCTGTCAGAAATGGTGTAGGGTCTCCTGCTTGGGCGGGGGATTGGATTAGATGACCTACAATGTCCCTTCCAACTCTTTTATTCTATTCTAGATACAAATGACACAATAATGCAAAGAATTTGAAAGGCTAAAATTGTGAAGAAACCAGAATTCTTTTTTTATTGGGACTTCTGAACAGTGAGTTAAAAAGAATTCGTAGCTTATATATGGTAACTGCAGCAAGATTATTATATGCACAATGATGGAAGCATCATGAAATTCCCACAGTGGAAGACTAGATTGTGAAAAATGTAAAATTTACAGAAATGAAAAATTATATTTTGAAAAGAAGGTTGGAAATCAGGTTTTTTTCTCTTTTTAATTTCTTGAATCTTCTTTTTTATTTATTTCTTTCCTTTTTTATTTTGATTAATATTTCATTTTCTGGGGAAAAATAAATATATATTTTTTAAAAAAATAGGGAAAGCTATCAATAAATAGATTAACTCAGACATAATATGCATTCAGTATCCAAAAATAAAAGAAAAATTGAAAGAATCCCAGAGTTCCATTCAGATAGGTGAGATCTTTTTTGGGGATTTGAAAATGCCTCCAAATCTCTCACCTTAGGTGGATTAAAAATACAATTGTTAAAAGAACAGTGAAATAACATGTCGCTTCCATTGATTATGTCGTGATATATTCATACTTTCAGCAAAGCAGCAACAGAGAACTGGAAAATGCTATCCTTCCTTTTTGCAATCCAAGCGATCAACAAGAATCCCATCATTTTGTTCAATGTCACCCTGGGATACAACATCTATGACAATTATTTCAGCACACAAATGACCTCAGAGGCTTTGTTGGACCTGCTTTCGGAGGGGGAGGCCAATGTTCCCAACTACAGCTGTGGAAGTCAGAGAAACACAGTGGCTGTTCTAGAAGGGGCTGATACTGACATTTCCATCCAGATTTCAACCATGTTGGAAACCTACAAAATCCCACAGGTGTGTCTTTGTTGTGAAAACCAATTTTAGGCATGCAATTTATAGCCAGACATCCTCTTTTGTAAATGAAGAGCAAAGTTCTATTGTGGGAATTGCATGAAGTAAGGATGAAAGTTCTATCAAATGGAAGAGAAGGATCCAAGCTGAGAGTCCCCTCCCTGGGACAATCCTAATTCAGATTGTGCATCTCTGCTGGCTATTTGCAACAGCCAAATGCTACACTGAAATGAGAACAGAGGCAATGTAAGAGCAGAATAACCAGAGACTTCCTATAAAAGGGCCTTCATTGCAAGGAGTGGAACAATTCCTCCATTGAGGGTAGATTTTGTTTTTATGATCTCCAAAAAAATAAAGTTAACTTTTTTTCCCCTTTTCAGATCAGTTACGGTTTTGATTCCCAGGTTCTGAGTGATGAAAATCCTTTCTTCTACCCAATGCTCCCTGCTGAAGGAGTCCAGTACCCAGGGATGGTGAAGCTGGTCCTCCATTTCAGGTGGACCTTGGTGGGTCTCCTGGCTCCAGACACTGAGAACGGACAAAGGTTCATGAGAACGTTGACCTCCATGTTGATCAGGAATGGCATTTGCCCAGTTTTATCACAAACCTTTTCTCCAGTTTCTTGGAATGCGGAAGTAGATCTGCATTTATACCTCAACTGGGGAAAGGTGAATGTCTTTATTTATGGTGCAGACATGACTTCATTCACTGCAGGTGTTACAGTTTTGCAACAGATATTTGAAATGTTTACTGAACCTCCTAGAGGAAAAGTCCTGATCATCACAATCCGCTGGGACTTCACTGTGCATTTGATAATGGAAAACTTTCTTATTCAATACATCGATAGCATATTTTATTTTCCTATGAAGAAAAATCAAATTGGAAACTATGGTGGGCATTTGAAATTTTACTCTCTTATGATGCACTTATTAGAGACCTCCTTCCTGTGTTCCTCCTCCAAGGATGCTTTTTCGGTGAAAGTCTGGAGATGGTGCAGGCAGAGAGAAGAACTGGAGGCTCTCAAAGAAGAAGAAATGGATCCAATCCTGACTCAGGACAACTATTTCATTTACAACACAATCTGGGCTGTGGCACAGAACTTAAATGCAGCTCATTTATCCAGATCCAGAAGGACATTTAAAGGTGGTAAAAACTTGAAAACTCCAAAGCTGAAGGCATGGCAGGTACTTATTTTCTATTGCAAAGCTCTCCATAGCAGATGAGAATAAATTTTACAATTTCAAGAACTGTGTAACTATTCCGACAATAGTTTTACTGTATTCTGAATATACAAATTAAATTAAATTCCAATTTTCCATTGCTCTCCTTTCTGCATTCTTTTCACTCTGCTCATTTCTTTTCCAATTTCTTCTTAAAAGGTTCTTGCTAAATATATTTTTCCTCCACCTCTTTCTTCTTGGACTCTTTTCTTTACAAGCGGAACCATTATCGTGTCTCACACAATCTAATAAAGTATGTTGCGCAAATTAAGAGGTCTAACATCTCTCACACCCTCTCACTTTCTGGGCTGCCCTTCTGCTCCAGGACAGCCTTTACCCAGAGTGGGTCTCATTCTTTGGCTAAGAATCCCTTTGATTTTTCTTCCCTGACTCAAACCTCTCAGTAGAATCACAGATAACAAAGGATCTCATCAAGCAGCAGCATATGGAGAAGCCTCTTTGGGCCAAGAAGCTGAGCAGGCTAAGGTCAGGTGAGAAGATTAAGAATTGGACAGGGAAAAAGTCTAGAAGCAGCAAAATATTCTATAAATATTCCATAAAATTGCAAAGAGATGACCTTCATTGGTATGAGAAATCATATTTCACAGTGAAGATACGGGGTCTCTTCTCCTTGCCAAGTGATCTATCTTCACCTCAATGCAGAGTTTCCTAAGCACAACCTGCTAATAGAGCAAAGCCCCCACCCCCCAGTTATCCTCAAAGTGAGCAAAGATTTTTTTTCTCTTCCTATCTGGCCATTGACCTATATCCCAGTTGCTTACAACATTGTGTCTATGTGAGGCATCTGATTTCATTTTGGCTTCACTGGCAGAATTACTTCAGTGTGCTTGTGTACAACTTCCATTTCCTTTCAGGTTTTAACATTGGACCTCATTAGTTCACACTGGATATATCCTTTGCTATACTTTCCATTGGTTTTCCAAACTCTGCAGTGACCATTGTGAATGGAAGAGATAAAGAACATCCTTGACCATCCACATTTTTCAAGTCATTCTTTGTTCTTCTAGGAAGATTTTTATTCCTCAGTACAGATAATAATAATAATAATAATAATAATAATAATAATAATAATAATAATAATAATAACAACAACAACAACAACAGTAGTAGTAGTAGTAGTAGTAGTAGTAGTAGTAGTAGTAGTAAAGTTGGAAGGGACCTTGGAGGTCATCTAGTCCAACCCCCTAGTCCAACCTCCAGCTCAAATGGAGAACTCTTTTCAGAGAGCTTTCTGTGTCTGTGTAACATTGCCCATTTTCTATTCCATTTCAGCTTCATTCTTTCCTTCGAACCTCTCAATTTTATAATAATTCCATTAATGGGGTATATTTGGATGTTAACGGAGATCTGGTAACAGACCTGGACATTGTGACAGTGATTTTCTCCAATATGTCTGTTAGCAAAGTGCCATTTGGGAGTCTAGAAAGACTGGGATCCTTAGATTTCAAGTTGATGATGAACCAGAATGCTATTGCAAAGGTGGAAATGCTGAACAAGGTGGGGAGAAGACTTTATTCTTTGTGTTTGAAGCTCTTACCAAGAGGATTGCAACGTTGGGTCAGGAACAGACTTGGGATATCATCTCAGTTCTCCCAGAGTGGAAACATATTTTTAAGCTGTTTAAGGGTATCTATGAGAAAAATACCCTTAATTATTCCAGTTAACTGTTTATCAGTCAGAATTACTGATTTTGCCAAGGTAGAAATCCATTCAACTTTCTCTTGAGTAGGTGCATTGAGAAATTAAAATAAAAATGCAGTGGAAGAAAAAAAATAGAAGAGAAGATAAACAGGCAAACAGCAAGCAGCCAAATAAATTTGATGAGCTCTAAGTTTCTTGTAGGCTTGAACTGAAGATGCCCAAACTTTCCCTTTTACCTTCTTTAGGAAATACAATAAATCATGTTGTGGATGCTATTTCTTTCCCTGTCTCTGCTCAGACCCTGCCCTCTTCCAGGTGTGTGGAAAGATGTCCTCCTGGATTCATGAAGGTGGCTCTGGAAGAGAAGCCCATCTGCTGCTACAATTGTCGTCTATGTGCAGAAGGATCCATCTCTACCATGGAAGGTGGGTGACAGCAGGAGAAAGGGACAGACTTTGGGGAGGACCAGAGATCCTGAGATTTGCCATGAATGTGCATTTTGAATGGCTTGGCCATAATGGGTCCCACCTCTTTGAGTCTTGATTAAGATATACATGTATGTCATTGTGAATTATAAGAAATTATCTAGGAGGTTAATCTAGTATATTGGTCAAGCGAACAGGGATACAGATTAGTGAGGATTGAGTATTGTGAGGAGATGACATCTCTTGTTCTTTATCTTTACAATACATCTTCCATGTTTACTTCATTGCTCTTATTAGTGAGAGTTCCCAGATTTCAGAATATAATGATATATCTTTGATTGGATCTTTGAAAAAAGATTGATTGGATTCCTGTCCCTGTCTGGGCAGCCTTATGTATAATCCTCTGATGGCTCCATCTGTTCAGGTGGTGCCTTTTCTTTTTTGGTAGGGCCTCAACTGCTTCCTGGGTTTATGCCTCCTAAAGCTGACATTCCACAGATTCTGCTGGAGGCTCTTCTTTAAATTCATTGTCTGATTCATGACAAGGAAAAGAGAGGGAGGGAGAGGAGAGGCCATTTTTTTCTCCATGGCAAAACTAGTGTTTATCCACTTCAACTGGCATAAACTAAGCTAAGCATTGATGAAATCAATGAACACCCAAAAAAAGAAAGAAAAGTAATATTAAGATGTTCTAGCTGAAGGGAAATGAAGAAATATATTGACTTCAACTACACACAATCATTCACACCTAAAACAATTTTATACAAACAATGCATTTGATTAAAGGACATGTTAAAGGGAGATCCTATTCTTACTTTTTTTCAGATGCAGACAAATGTACCAAATGTCCAGAAGATCAACATCCAAATACCAATCGAGTTCACTGTATTCCTAAGATTAAAAGCTATCTTTCTTATAAGGAAAATCAGGGGATTGTCCTGACTTCCATTGCCTTGTTGCTCTTTTTAACCACAGGCTTTGGTTTGGGGGTCTTCATTAAATTCATGGAAACACCAATTGTCAAAGCCAACAACCGGGACCTTTCCTACATTCTCCTGCTCTCCCTCCTGCTTTCCATCTTGACCTCCTTCCTGTTCATTGGCCGGCCAAGGAGAGTGACCTGCCTCCTCCAACAAACAGCCTTCAGTATTGTCTTCTCAGTTGCCATTTCTTCAATCTTGGCCAAAACAATCACAGTGGTGTTAGCCTTCTTGGCCACAAAACCAGGGAATAAAGTGCAGAGATGGTTGGGGAAGAGCTTGGCCAACTCCATTGTCCTTTCTGGTTCTGGCCTCCAAGTTGTCATCTGTAGCATCTGGTTGGGAACTTTCCCCCCATTCCCTGACTCTGACATGCACTCCCAACCTAGAGAGATCATCCTACAATGCAATGAAGGCTCTGATGCCATGTTTTATGTTGCCCTCGGGTACTTGGGCTTCCTGTCTGCTATCTGCTTCATGGTGGCTTTTCTGGTGAGGAATCTCCCTGGGGCCTTCAATGAAGCCAAGCTGATCTCCTTCAGCATGCTGGTCTTCTGCAGTGTCTGGGTGTCCTTTGTGCCTGCCTACCTGAGCACCAAGGGGAAGTACATGGTGGCTGTTCAAGTCTTCTCTATCTTGGCCTCCAGTGCTGGCTTGCTGGGCTGCATCTTCATCCCCAAGTGCTACATTATTATTTTTCGGCCAGATCTGAATACCAAAGAACATTTAATGTCAAAATAAAATAGACTTTTACAAATCTATTATTTTTTTCAAAAATATCATTTTATAGGCTTGTTAACAGGTTTTGATTATTTAATATTTGTTTGTTCATTTATTTATTTATTTATTTATAATCTGTTAAACCTGAATGATGCCCATCTTGTCTAGAAATGAATCTAGACATCTTACAATCAAGAAAAAAGAAGAAGAAAGCTTAAAACAACAAATAGTACCACTAGCATTGGTTTAAAATTGACAAGTTAGGGAAGGCACGGAGCAAGATGCACATGGGGAGGAGGTATTCCTCCTATTCCTAAAGCTATTCCTATTCCTCTATAGTCCTAAAGAAACCAATAGCAATACACCAAGTCTCATTTTTAGTCACAACAGTGTGGGTAAAATCAGTTTACAGAAGAATGGGACTGTTTAGTAGGCAAATCAAGACATAAGGAATGTGGCTTTGCAGCTCTTAGTGACTTGTGGTAAGTTTCATCACAACGTCCCCATAACAACCTCTGAATCTGAAGATGCAAATGTTTCTTATAGCTAAGACTATTTTTCTTTGCAGATAACAGAATGGCAAGAAGTAACCTGAGATTTATTATGCTATTATTTATGAACATGTATTGATAGACCATCCCCCCCTTTTTTTGCATCATTTCCCTCATTTCTGAAATACATAAATATTGATACATTTATTTAATAAACACATTTATATGGACACCCAACTCTGGGTGACTTTAAGCATAACAACCTAAAAATTCCTAAAAAATTCCATTGCAATGTGAGAGGGGATGTGAGAGTATGATACAGGTATGTCTCCTTGTTTGAAGGAGTTTCTCACTATTTTTTTGGAGAAGACTCCACTCCAAAACACATTTTTTCTTTTTTTCAGCTGGGATTGACTCTATATGTTTTTCCCCATTTTTTTGTGCACCAATCTTTCTTCTTTACTGTTGTTGTTAGTGCTGGATGTATGTTTTTCTTGTTTTTCTGATTTGTATTTTATTTTTTATGATAAAACAAAATAAACACATTTAACATACTATTTAATAAACATTGCAATGAGGTCTGATTCTTTGCTTTGGGTTCT
Organism: Protobothrops mucrosquamatus; assembly: GCF_001527695.2. NCBI lineage: Eukaryota > Metazoa > Chordata > Lepidosauria > Squamata > Viperidae > Protobothrops > Protobothrops mucrosquamatus. The sequence goes on along the minus strand of NW_015388091.1, from coordinate 3,359 downwards.
GTGTTTTGATTCTAGAAAAACTGGTGTCAAAAGTGGGATTCACAATTTTTGATCTTGGACCAGGGATGACAACAGGTCATCTGTATGTGTTGTAGTGTTGTACCCAAAATGGGTCCTAGCCTGACACCGAAGCCAGTAAAGACCACAGGACACGTGGAATGCCATTTTCAGCTTCTTTTATTGGAGTACTCCAACAAAAGGATCTCAGCAGCTAAAGGAGCCAAGACCTTGAACAATACACAAGCACAAATTTTATACAGTTACTGTATGATTAAGGAAGTGAACTCCCTAAGAATCACTCATTGGTTCCTTGACACATGTTTCTTTTGATTGAATTCTTCTACTTTACCCTCCTTCTTTATACATCACAGGTTTACGTTAATAAGATTTCTTATTAAAAGAGGTGTGTCTTTTACTATTATAATAAGCTAGAGGTTGCCAAAGTTTATATATCTATCTGCCTTAGCTAGCATCCTTCTAGCATCCTTCAAACTTGTGGCCCACGGGCTGAATGTGTCACATGCAGGCCACGCCCACCCAAGCTCCTCAAAGGCAAAAAATGTTGTGATACGTCACAATACATCACAATACATCACGTAATGAGATCGAGTTTGACACCTGTGTTCTAGCATGTCCTTCTAACTCAGGGGTAGTCAACCTTGGCTCTTTGGACTTCAACTCCCAGAATTCCTGAGCCAGCATGGCTCAGCTTGGAAATCTCTCCCTTTCCCCTCAGCATGGCTGGCTCAGGAATTCTGGGAATTGAAGTCCACGAGTCATAAAAGAGCCAAGGTTGACTACCCCTGTTCTAACTTGTAACTTTCTTGTTGCTAGGCAGCAGTGTCCCACCATTCCTTACCCTCACCACAGCTCCAACTTTCTGCCTCAGCAATTCCTTTAACAAACCTTCCTAATTCCAACCTGAGTCCTTCAGTAGTGAGCTTGATCCCATGTCCTTTCCTACTATCAAAACCCCAGAACCATTTAGGAGTGTGTTTAAGGCACAAGACTGTGTCTAAAAAGTTTATTTTGGCTAAGGAGGTTTGTTAAATTCATTCCAATTCTCAGCCACCCTTGGCCATGAAGTAAGCTCAGCTGAGCAATGATTGGAGGTGTCTGGCCAGGGGGGGGGTTAGCTTTGGAGGGGTGAGCGTGACCCTTCATTGCTTACTTCATTCATTTTAGGTCTCAGGCAAAGACGAGCAGCAACCAGGCTGTCTCTGCTATCAACCTTCGGAAGACTTTCTGAGAACTGGCTTAAGGATTTAAGAGACAAGAGAACTTTCTCTTGGATTGAGAGATGGAAACTCTCCTGGATCAAAAGTCAGTCCATGTGCTTGTGTGAAGTTATTTGGTAGGTTTCACTTTGAGAGTGGGCAACTAAATTTCATTTTTGATGTGTGCCGTTGTGACCACAGTAAAAAAAATGACAATAAAGCTTATCTATCTATCACTCTATCTATTTCTCTATCTATTCTCTAACTAAGACCAAAATGGAAAATTTGATGCATATACACATTTAAACCATGTTATTCTTTGAGGGATGGAGGACAAGCAGTTCCTTCAGCTCCTCCATTTTCTTAACAAGCCTCTCTGTCTGTAGCTTGTGTACAGCCTCTGCCATGCTGAGTTCCTCACTGCTGGGTGTTTAGAAAGAAGGAAAAAGAGTGGGGAATGGGGAGGACTATTGATGATCCCTTCTCCCCTCCCCTCTTCTGGCATCAGAGCTTTGAGCCAGGAAATAGGCCTGTTGTCTTTTGCTCTAGCCATAGACTCCACCCTGCAAAAAACCTTTCACTTATTCATAACTGAAAGGGAAACTATAACAATAACAATAACAATAACAATAACAATAACAATAACAATAACAATAATAATAAAGTTGGAAGGGACCTTGGAGGTCATCGAGTCCAACCCCCTGCTCAGGCAGGAAACCCTATACCATTTTAGACAAATGACTGTCCAGTCTTTTCTTAAAAACTTCCAATGTTGGAGCATTCACCACTTCTGGAGGCGGGTTGTTCCACTGGTTAATTGTTCTAACTGTCAGGAAGTTTCTCCTTAGTTCTAGGTTGCTTCTCTCCTTGGTTAGTTTCCATCCGTTGCTTCTTGTCCTGCCTTCAGGCGCTTTGGAGGATAGGTTGATCCCCCCCTTCTTTATGGCAGCCCCTGAGATATTGGAACACTGCTATCATGTCCCCCCTCGTCCTTCTCTTCATTAAACTAGACATACCTAATTCCAGCAGCCGTTCCTTATATGTTTTAGCCTCCAGTTCCCTGATCATCTTTATTGCTCTTCTCTGTACTCTTTCCAGAGTCTCAATATCTTTTTTACATCGTGGTGACCAAAACTGGATGTAGTATTCCAAGTGTGGCCTTACCAAGGCATTGTAAAGTGGTATTAATACTTCATGTGATCTTGATTCTATCCCTCTGTTAATGCAGCCTAGCACTGTGTTGGCCTTTTGGGCAGCTGCAGCACCCTGCTGGCTCATATTTAAGTGATTGCCCACTAGGACTCTGAGGTCCCTCTCACAGTTAAAGTCAGCAGCATAGGAGTTCAGAAACAAGATATATACTGACCCATGGAAAGACTATCTTGCTGCTGCATGATGTCACTGGGCAATTTTACATCTTATGACCAGCAACTTCTGCAGAATCCAGATGCAACAATTTTCAAAGCTCCTCTTAAAACCCCAGCTGAATTCTTCTGGCCTCCTATGATAGAACATCACAAATGTTTGTCTTTTTTTTCCCTCAACATCTGTCAAACTAGGGCTAGGCCATATATCCCCAATCTGCAAGGGTTCCTCAGTGGAAGTTGTTTCCAGCACTAAACATGGGCTGAGATGTTGCAGGCATGACAACAGGTTTGTTACTGCCAGTTCTGGCCTTTTGCTGTTATAGTTGCCAATGTATCTGCAAGAACAACTGGATTAATTCTTGCATTGTGCCCAGACATTCATTTTCTACTAACTTGTGAAGGATCTCATTTGCCAACCCTTCCTGAAATTGGTCATTCAGGGCAACTTCATTCTATAAAATGCATCTTTGAAAGAGGAACATGGAAAGGGGTCATGTAAAGTTGGTCCAAGACTCAAGAGCTGGGTCAGAGTCTAAGGTTCAAGAGTGAAATTCATACACAGGGATTACACTGGAGCTAAAGTTTGTTTCCAGCAAAGGTTGTTTCCAGCAAAGAACTCATCTCTTATATGGCCTGAACTTCCTTGGAATGTGGCTGCAGCCAACTGTCATTGATCGGAATCTTGACTCTGTTGCTAGGCAACTAACCTAACGGAACATCCCTTCTGCTCTCCTTTCTCCTGGGCCATGTCAAGCCAACACCTCAAGAGCCAAAA